>NW_024731916.1:0-5562 GCF_018991925.1 Homarus americanus | reverse complement strand
TTTAGTTTTTTTTCCTAACCTAACCTTTATTTTTCCTATGTTAACCTTTATTTTACCTAACCTAACCTCTTCTATATTACTTGTTTTTTCATACCATCATAAAGTTAAGATAAAATTTTTACTACAACATAGTTGTGTGTCGTCAAAAAGTGGAGTTTGGGGGTCGGCCCGGACTCAATTTCAATTAATCCCATATGTTATGTTATTCACTTTACGCGTTCCTCACTTTCCGCGGGACCCTGCGGGTTACATTAACCGCGTAAAGTGAGGGTTGACTGTATGTTATTCCGTCACACAAACATTGCACTGCAAGTACATATTTCACACTAGTACTATTTCACACTAGTACTATGTGGTTTAGAATAACTTTATTGCAATTTACAGATTTCAGGCTAATAGATTTGGCAGTTTCAATTTATAAACTGGGTGATGTAAAAGTGTAAAAGGGTCTTAGTCAACAAAATATAGACATGCATAAAAACGTAATATGTGTCACACGATATTCATGCTCTTCCTATCTAGACGTATTTACTTTTAATTTGTTAAAGCGAAGGTCAAATAAACACTTTTTTTTAAAAACACATTGCTATTCATACCCCGTATATTAAAATCAACCTTGTCCACGTTT
Organism: Homarus americanus; assembly: GCF_018991925.1. NCBI lineage: Eukaryota > Metazoa > Arthropoda > Malacostraca > Decapoda > Nephropidae > Homarus > Homarus americanus. Next base: position 4,934 of record NW_024731916.1, on the reverse strand, counting down.
CCATTGCGGATCTACATGATATATATACAGTATATATACTGTATATGGGTACGAACTGTCTCGTAAATTGGTTACGACTTATCTCGTAATTGGGTATGAATTGACAAGTTCTGATTGGTACGATTTGCTTGGGTACAAGTTGTCCAGCACCCGTTTTTGGGTAGGTAAAAAGTAGATGAGGGTGACCACCAGAAGGAATTGTCCAAATTGGTTGAAATTTTTTCTACACACTAATAGCATGATATTAAACACAAAAATGGAAATGACAATGCATATACCCTGACCTAACATACCCACAGGCTGGGTATGTTAGGTCGGGTTCTATTAGGTTCTATTCATTATCATTAATTTATGTGTTAAACAGTTTACCTTAATAGTGAGGTCGATATACATCAGCAATGGCGAAGGAATACGTGGAAGCGTTTGCCATCATTTAGGAAATGTCTCTTGAAAAGGGATTCAGCGAGATAAACAACAAAAATGGTGCAAGGAGGGGAATTGTGAAGCGGGCTAAAATAAAAAGATGGTGAATTTTTGATCTTGCACTGGTATTTCTCTCGCTGTTATTAATATGTTTCTCATAATTTTTAGACAATTCTAAGACCCTTTTCTTATGCGATATTTATGCCAGAAATTAAGTATAACCAAGATATTTATTTTTCAATGTTATTAGATTTGGTCAGTCACAAGTGTCGAGCCATTTGTTATTTACGTCTCACAGAGAAGGTCTGACCACCCATCACACAGTGCTCCTTACCTCCGTGTTGACTTCTTAAGCATCTACAGTGCAATAGGAGACTTATAATTGGGCAAGAGCTTTTTGTCTTAGCCAATGAACAATGCGTGGGTGAGTTGGGAGCGGAGATTTGCTTTTTCAGTACCAGAATAACCAGATATGACTGAACAGGTAGAGAGAGCTGTGACGACATTGTGATAGAGATTAAATTATGTCAATTGCAGAGTTTCATCAGAAAAGTAGTGTTAGGTTAAGTCAGGTTTGGTTTTGTTGGTTTTTTATTTGTGTGATTTACTCGAGGAAAAAAATTGGTTAAAATTGATGGGAAAGGTGGGGGGAACTATTGATTTCCAACTGAAATGAATATCAAATTTGTTCGAAACTCATCAAATAACATTGAAAAACATTTTTAATATCCAAACAAAGACAAGTGCATTAGTGAAAATTGACTAAACTGATTGTCAGGTTATACAGTTATTACGTTCTATGCATTGTCATTTCCATTTCTGTGTTTATTATAATGTTATTAGCATAACATAAAAAATAAATACAAAATAATGCATAGAACCTAATGAAACCTGACCTAACATACCCAACCTATGGGTATGTTAGGTCAGGTTCTATGCATTGTCGTTTCCATTTATTTTTACTTAATATCATGATATTAGTGTGCAGAAGAATGGTAATTATATAGGATTAACCCATGGGCGAAATTGATTGAAAACAATTATAAAAACACCGGCTTTTCATTGTTATATTATAGTGGACACTGTAGTAGTTTATGGAAATTTAAAAAAAAAATGGATATTTTAAAAATAAACACTACTTCACATTTGTGGTTATGAAGAACAGATATAACCAAGCAAACCTTACCTAACTTCCCCCGTATATTTAACAGAAAGAACTTATTATGATATGGTGAAATTTGGGTTAGGGTCAACTCGTACCAAACTCACGATAAGTCGTACCCAAGATTACTTCCACCCAATTCAAGAGATAATCCATACCTATTAATATACAGCATATACCATGCATTTTAACTTTATCTATGATTACAAAAAAAGATTATGTAAATCTTGTAGGAAAGTGCAGTGAAATAGGGAAATGTAATGCAGGCTTTAAAATGGTTGCATCTCATTACACAAGTATGTTATTCCGTCACACAAACATTGCACTACAAGTACATAATTTCACACTACTATGTGGTTTAGAATAACTTTATTGCAATTTACAGATTTCAGGCTAAAAGATTTGGCAGTTTCAATTTATAAACTGGGCGATGTAAATGTTTAAAATGGTGATAAGCCAACAAAATAGACATGCATAAAAACAGACTGATTTTCCAGCTTTTTGTAATTAAGTCAGTTAGTATACAGTATATAATTCGGCGCTCCTCTCTGGTACTTCTTCCGGTATAACGAACTTGTTCTACGGAGTGGCTGACATCGTCAGGAATTTCTTCCTCTGACATGTCAACGTCAAGAATGAAATACAGTAGTAATAAGGATAGAAAAGAATGAAGAGTGAGAATATGGCCAACACATATACAATTAGTTATGTTTTTGTATGTTAATGATACTCTGGATAGATTTGTTTAAACAGTCACGACCACACGGAAAAAAGACCAGTATGAGTAACGTAACAACTGAATTAGTTTGATTAGGGAATTAAATGCGTCGTTGTAAACAATAGGAGGTTGAAGTAGATTACCGGGTATTATATTACGTGTGAAATATCGAAAAGGTTTTTATTACCGGTATTTTTTGTAGATCAATGAGTACTGTGATACCGTATATGATATGATAAGTTAGCCTATGCTAAGAACTTCAACATAGACTACTGAAAACACGTTGTAAGGTAATTTAGCCTATTGTAAGTTGGTGAGCTTCATTTGCTGAAGGAACTGCACAACTTTTCATTACTAATTGGTACATATTTTACGTTTCCATTGTTTACTGGCAGTAAATGGTAAATATTTTTCATGTCTGAAGCTAAAAGTTGCATCCCCCCCCCACACTAGTGGTGGAGATGTTACATTTAACCAAAAAGACGCTGGTGTTTTATCCCAGCAGTGGGTGGACCAGCATTTTAGCTTAAGGTCCGCATAGGTAATATTCCTAAAAATCTTAAAAAAAAATAAATAAATAAAAGTTCGTTCAGATTTTGTCCGAATTTTCCGAAATCCGGATTAAAGGGGTCCGAATTAACGAGGGTCGACTATATATATATATATATATATATATATATATATATATATATATATATATATATATATATATATATATATATATATATATATATATATATATATATATATATATATATATATATATATATACATATATATATATATATATATATATATATATATATATATATATATATATATATATATATATATATATATATATATATATATATATATATATATATATATATATATATATATATATATATATATATATATATACAGGTGTCCCTAAGTTTCCTATGCTATGGTTTTAACATTGGATTGGTGGCGTGGTCTGTGGAGTGGCCTCCCAGATCCCCAGACCTTACCCCTTGATTTTTTTACCTTTGGGGGCATTTGAGAGTCATGGTGTATCAGGAAAAGATACAAAACATAAATCATCTCAAGCAACGTATCACCAGCATTACAAGCATAACTCCAGCTGTGCTTGAGCGTGTTCTTCAGCAGTGGAGGACACGCATGAAAGTGTTTTCAACAGAATGGTAGTCATGTAGAGCATATTATATAAATAAAAATGGATTTTCATATATATATAATATATAAATATAATATATATATATATAAATATATATATATAATATATAAATATATATATATATATATATATATATATATATATATATATATATATATATATATATATATAATATACATATATATATATATATAATATATATATATATATATATATATATATATATATATATATATATATATATATATATATATATATATATATATATATATATTATATTTCATTTAGTCCATATAACACGCCGGACTTTAACATATAATCCAATTCCACTCCACCAGCAAGAATCGAACCTCGACCTACTGTGTGACTAGGAACGCTACCGGCTAGGCCACAAGGACACTAAAAGCAGTTCTAGACTCTGTTATATTTCACACAAAGCCTGTTCATAGCTGATGGCGCCAGGAACTCTATTGGGAAACTGCCCGTGCTCTTATGTGGTGTCAGTATTTTACCGAATCCAGCTGGTATGAAACGCGAGGTACATATATATACTTCATTTTTAGTCCATATAACACGCGGACTTTGAACATATAATCAACGAATCTCACCAGCAAGGAATCGAACCCTCGACCTACTGGGTGTGACTAGGAACGCCACTGCTAGGCCACAAGGACACAAAGCAGTTCTAGACTCTGTTATATTTCACACAAAGCCTGTTCATCGAGCTGATGGCGCCGGAACCTCATTGGGAAACTGCCCGTGCCTCTTGTGGTGTCAGTAGTATTTAACCTAATCCAGCTGGTATGAAACGCAGAGGTACATATATATACTTCATTTTAGTCCATATAACACGGGACTCTTGATATCATCCACTCAGCAATGGTCTCACAGCAGTTTGGCTGACAGCCTGCTCATCAGCTCGATGAACAGGCTTTGTGTGAAATATAACAGAGTCTAGAACTGCTTTTAGTGTCCTTGTGGCTCAGCCGGTAAGCGCTCCTCAGTCACACCCAGTAGGTCGAGGTTCATTCTCCTGGTGAGGTCATTTATATATATATATATATATATATATATATATATATATATATATATATATATATATATATATATATATATGTATATTATATATATATATACAGTATATATATATTATATATATAATATATATATATATATATATATATATATATATATATATATATATATATATATATATATATATATATATATATATATCTTGATAAAATCACACGGAAAATGGAAACAACGGAGTACCTTAGCTGCCTTTTATTCAAGACATCTTCAGAGGCAACTGGATTACATGGACAGAGAGAGGCTTAAATACAGGGTGACCTTAAAAACATGAGGTCAGGTCATTATGATGTCATCCACTATTCCCCACACCAACACACAGGTAGAGGAGCTTAAGAGAAGGGGTGATGTGACTAGTCCCTGTGGTAAAATCACACAGG
>NW_024731915.1:0-18150 GCF_018991925.1 Homarus americanus | reverse complement strand
AAAAATGTAGGAATAGAGTGTATTATCTGTTCCTTTCTTTATCCTTATTAAATCTAACAGTAAAGTAATACGTGTGTCACGTTCTTGGGGTTGGGTGAGTGTAATAAAGAGAACTATGGCCTGTTCTGTGGATGAAGTCAGTAGAATATAACAAATTACAGCATTAGGTATTATAATGTTGCTATGACAGTGATGAACTCACTGTACAGATGAATTGGGATAAAATCTTGAAAAAATATGACCAAAACTGTTAGTTTTCTATCAAACAGGAAATTATCTTTGTACCAAAATTTTTTACTTTCATATTATACAAGTATAAAGGCCAAGTATCTACAAGATATGAAATCTTGAGATATTGTTTCCGACTTGTCTCCACCTGATTATAGTAATGCAATAAATACCCTTTCAAAGAAAGCAAGACATGAACACTTTCCCAAGGTCAGGAGTAAAAATGTATACAATATGTTAATGACATGGACTAAACCAGCAGTTGGAGAAAAGTATCTGCTGTTTAAATGGTCTTTTATTTGGAAAAATATTCCATGTAAATACTGTATATGGACCCTCACTAAAGAGTTCATATAGTCAGTGTACAGACATTTGCTTACAAGGCATATACTCAACTATAATGGAAATGTAGACATGTTAGGTTAGGTTAGCTTAGGTTCATCTTGTGAGCAAATGTCATGGAACCCATATACAGTAGGTACAGTCATGATGTTCTACCAACTAATCAGAGACTAATAATGTTAAACATAGAGCAAGATGATAAATAAATTGTTTAAAAAGATCCTCAATACAGTCTGCAATGTTAATTGCAAATTAGTCCTGCATTTTTTAATGTTTAATATAAACTAATAATAATAAGGATAAGAATACAATGATAATGCTTATGTCAGATTATAGCTTTTATTAAATGCATGGTATGTTATAATATATGGATGATCAAGAGTAAAGTATTTTAAAGGAAAAATCATCCACAAATTTATAAATACGCAATATCCATGTATATATGCAGAGTATAAAATAAAAAAATAAAAATGACTTTAGGCATATGTTATGATTTCTCCAAGGCATATTTTCTGAAAATTCCAGAAACTGCATTTTTTCTGGTCTATGAGTAATTTGGGGATTTTATGGAAAGTCTCCAAATTTTTCTGTTCCGGGTCTGGAAACCAATTCCGAGGTTAGGCTAGGTAGCAAATTCCAAAATCTTCCCTGGAACCGGAAAATTCCTCATCAATCATGATACCAAGATTTATTTCTTCAGTATTGGTGAAAGGTGAATAGTGAGCTGTATCTCCACCTGTAAGTGAAAATAAAGCCATTAATATTGTGTTAGCTAAATTTGCGAATTCTGAAACATCTTTATTTATGAGGAGTAATATTTATAAGTTTTCAACACCTACATATTGTGGATAATTTTGTCATAAAAAAAATAAAAAATAAAAAATTCCAATGGAAACTCAGATTTGTTTGGTTTGATATGCAACACACTCAATTTTTTTTTCTAATGTAGATTTTTATGGTGATTCCAAAAACTTTGATGTTTTTTGGGGAGAAATTCACAGAAAAAAATTATAATCCCTTTAAAATTTTAATGTTCTACATCAAAATGTTAACTTAACCTAACTGGAAAACATTGGTCAACTTAAAATCCTAAAATTCCCTGGATGACTGAAAAGATAAGACCTTAAATTTAATTTATTTTGGAAGACATTTCATTTTTGTTGGAATCATGGACATACAAAGCCAATATATCTACACTTGATTCTTCCACTGTCAATGTCAAAGTGAATTATTACCACCACTCCAAATGTTGCACCAAAAGTGGTAAGGTAGTTTTCTCTTGCAATACATTGAGTCACTAAGTGAATAAAAAAAAAAGAACATGAATTTATGTCACTGAATTTATCTTATTAGTAACCACACAATCTATCTAGGAATGTTAAGAAAATGCACTGAATGCAAAGAGGGACTACGAAATCAGGATTGCAAGAGAATCCAAGGCGAATCCCAAGAGATTGTTCCAGGTAAACAGGACAAAGGTCAAGGACAAAATAGGGCCTTTAAAGTCAGAGAGAGGGGAAGTTGATCGATGATAACGAAAAAATAAGCAAAGCATTAAACAGCTACTTCTTATCAGTTTTCACAGAAGAAATTCACGAGGAAACGCCAGAGGTGGAAGTTATAATTTAGGGGAAATGAAGAAGAGAAATTAAAGAATATCACTATCAGAAAAGAGGATGTTTTTAAGAAAAATAAATGAAAGCAGACAAAATCCTCGAGTTTTGAAAGAATGTAAGGAACAAATTAGCGGAGCCCTCGTAAATTTATTTACAAAATCATAAGACACGGCAGTTGTGCTAGACTTTGTTACGCCGTATCTTAATTTACTTAAATATCCAGGTTCTAGGCGTAACCAAACAAAAAGTGAAGTAAATTAAAAGATAATAAAAATAAATAAAGTAAACCTTTAAGAATTTAATTGATTAAATATTAACACAATAAAGAGCCTCGTAGGCTGTCACAACAAATTGATTCACCATCGAAACTTTTAAGACACAAGTGATACAAAACATCGAAACGTCAAAAGAATAAAAATAAAGCATTGGATTACGTTAACACTGCATAAACATATAAAAACTATAACTGAAATTAACTAACGTGAAACAACACTGAATTACTTGAATACAACTAAGCAAATACTGATGGACACAAACAGACATAAATAGGTACTCGCATAGATATACCACATTGGTGGTGACAGGAACAACACAAATAAATTAAGTATAAGTAACAAGTGACACTCAAAGGATGTGGACTGTATGACAAGAGGACTGAACTGACTCAAGTCAGTTGGTGGGTCCTATATATAAGGTCGGCTCCCGCCACGCGACCCGCCGGTGGGTCGTTTAACGATGCAAATGGTCGTTAGAGAACAAAGAATGCTGGTTACAATACAAAATAAAGAAATAAGATGGGCTTGAACAAATAATGACAGTTAAAACCTTAACAGCACAGGGTAAGGTGACTAGAATATATAATAGTAAATTTAACACATCATTACAGGAATAATATGGAACATGGGAGCATGTTATATATAAAAAAAATAGAAAAAATACGACACGGTCGTAACAACTTGTGGAGACAGGCAAATGTAGTACCCATATTAAAAAAGGGAGACAGAGCATCAGCGTCAAATTACCGGCCGATTAGTTTGACGTCAGTAGTGGGGAAATTTCTTGAATCTATTATAGCAAATAGCATCCGATCGCATTTAGAGAAAAACAAATTAATTTACGACTCTTGTATGTATATTATGTATGTTGTATGTATACCATGTATGTACTCTATATATGCACATTACTTCTCTAGTCAGTAGCGTGTGGCAATGTCCCTGTTTCATGTCACCACACGCTTAGATAAATGTACCTGGCGACATCTGGAAGCTGCTAATGTACCACTTACCACATGTCGCCTGCAAGGTCAGAGAGAGGTCAGTTGACCCTATAGGAGTGTAAGGACTACCTGCGCTTGTAAGCGCACTCCTGTATATTTCCGTTAATAAGAACCTACAGAACTCTACAGGTGTTTATGTTCGCCCCTGTAGTTAGAACCAAGTACCCCGAACATCTCCAACTCTCAACATGGATTTACAAAGGGAAAATCTTGTCTTAACACATCTGCTGATGTTTTTTAGGAAATCTATGAGGTAGTAGATAATGACGAAAATTACGATGTTATTTACTTAGACTTTAGCAAAGCGTTTGACAGTACCGCATCAGAGGCTTCTGAGAAAAGTTAAGGCTTATGGTATCGAGGGAACAGTTTTAAATTGGATAAAATCATGGCTCACCGATAGAACATAGAGGGTCAGCGTAGATGGTTTTAAATCTGAGAGGGGCTGAGTAACTAGTGGGGTTCCCCAGGGGTCAGTACTGGTCCCACACTGTAGATACTGGGATCAACAGTGACATAAGCAACTTTGCGGATGACACTAAAATTGGGCGGCAGATTAATTCAGGGCAGGATGCAAATGCATTACAGGAGGATTTAGATAAACTGCAGGAGTGATCAGAAAAATGGCAAATGAAATTCAACACCAGCAAGTGCAGCGTACTTAATATTGGAAGAACAAATACTGTCAATGTATGCAGCCTTAACAACATCAAACTAGAGAAGTCGACTTGTGAAAGAGACTTAGGGGTACTCGGAAGCCCGGACCTTCGGCCTAGAAAACAGTGCGTTAATGTTCGAAATAAGGCAAACAGAGTATTATGTTTTATATCTAGAAGTGTAAGTAATCAAGAGTGCTGAGGTCATATTGCAATTATACCTTCCGCTAATCAGACCGCACCTCGATTATGCTGTTTCAGTCCTGATGCCCTTATTATAGAAGAAATATCAATTCACTGGAGTCGGTGCAGCGAAGAATGACGAAAATGATTCCGGGACTTAGAAACCTTCCCTATCAAGATAGATTAACGAAACTAAACTTGCATTCCCTAGAAAGACGAAGAGTGCGGGGGAGATATGATAGAAGTATTTAAGTGGATGAAAGGAATAAAAAAAGGAGATATAGAGAAAGTTCTTATAATATCCGAGCATGATAGGACTCGTAGCATGGAATTTAAGTTGGATAAGTTTAGGTTTAAGAAACTGGTTTACAAATGGGGTGGTAGATGAGTGGAACAAGCTTAGCAACTTTGTAGTAAGTGCTGGAACCCTGGAAAGTTTTAATGGGAGGCTAGATAGATTCATGGACGATAGAGAGTGGTAGTAATTCTCGACAGAAGCTGCCTGCACATGACAACTGGCCTATTGCAGACTAGTTCTTATAACCTCACATGACACGTGAGCGATATGGGTTGGGTGTAAACGGGGCAGCCTAGTGTGGGCCAATAGACCCGATGAATGTTTCCTCCATTGTTATGTTCTTAATGAGAGGAGGAGAGGGAGTGGGGAAAAGGGGAGAGGAAAAAGGGGAGTGCCCTGAAAACTTATTACCAGAATCTGATAGATTTTCCAATTCATTACACAACACTATCAGGGCACAGAGATTTATTTACTTCTGACATTATTTACGGAATCTCTAGTGTTAAATTTATGGTACATTTGTGAAAAATATATAAAATTCATAATCAATAGTTATCAAACTACTTTTACAATGAACTGCAGTTTCTGTCCGCCTCTGGCAGCTGTTCAATGCCCACCGATCATATCTGAGCATTAGCAGTATTAATGTTGTCTTCTATTGAAGAGGTTAATTCACTGTATCTTAGTTCTTCATCTTTAGGACGTGTATGGAAGTGTATATTCCCCTCGCGTTTGAACCAAGAATTACACCCAAACACAACACAATTAGCGGGCATTACTAATGCCAGCTTTCATTATCATTAGTGAAACATAGGACAATTTTCTGTTTATAAATCTTCTCTCCATCACTCACTGCCTTTAGTCTCATAATATCTTCGTTTTTCTGCCACGGTCTACTTCTGCTTCATATGAATAAGCCTTATTGGTGAATATTTTGGTTGCGTTTAGATAAGGTGGAATATAAAGACGTTCTGGGTATTTTCAAAGCCTTTTACCGAAATCTGGTGCCACTCACATCGTTATCTTAATGGGGATAGGATGTCGTTCAGGGATGAGAGTCATATCGATAATTGTGGTTCATACTGGAGAAAAAAATTGGTCCTCGACATGCTACACCTGCCTTAATTGGGTTGTCAAATATCTCTTGTACCTGAGCCGGGTATATTAATTATATTTTACAGTACGGCTGAAGCTTCCTGGTTCTACCGACTCACCCGTAGTTAACCAGTGTGTTCACTACTGTCAGTTTCACTTTTGTTCTGTAACTCTCTTGAAATTTCTTGTTAAATGACCCCATCTTCCTTGTCATTATATATTGTTATATATTATATATGTGCAGTCCACACCACTCATAAGCCACACAGACTGGCTGGGTCCATCCCTCCCTCACCTTGCGAAATATACAAACCAGACAATTAATCAGTGGTCAGTCAAAGCGTAAAGTCAACACCTACTTCTAAGCTCATTAGCATGGATTGGTTTTATAAACAAAGAAAACAAAATTTAAGTTCGTAATTTCGAGGCCGCAGTCTGTGTGGCTTATAAGTGGAGTGGACTGTAACTCTTATGCCGTCTGTATATTTTCAGCGTATGGTTACTGAATTTGTGAAAGGAAACGTTAATTATTATTATTATGAATTTTATCCTTAGTAATACAAGTAAAAGGATTACGAGTGTTATTATGTTCATCTTTACTCAAAAAACCCCCACATGCGATGGTCCTTGCCTTCATTATCAGCGAAATTTAACTGTGAAAAGTCAAATGAATGAATATATTACACGATTAAACCCAAATAACCGGACACTAATTATTCAGAACAACATCTCGTACATGGAATATGACTTTTGTTAAAATTTAAGACTTTAAAAAGGTGAAAATCGAAATACATTAAAACAATTCAACATTTAAGTTTGTATTTATGGAGTTCTCTGGCGTTATTTGTTTTGTTGTTGTCCCTATATTGTGGGTAGTGTTGTTGGTGTTGTGGGTAGTGTTGCTCGTACAAAAAAAGCTATCTACCCACCTGGGTTCGATGTGTCTGGAAATGAACCCAATGTATAGCAGTTTTGGTTCGGTTGATTCACAAATAGTGATCAGAATTGTTCGTCATTGTGTCATATTTTATCAACGATAAAAGGGACAAATAGTTTTTGTGTGTGTTCATTGTGTTACCTGTGGGTGATGTTACTTGTGCCTGATGTTACCTGTACATTGTGTTACTTGTCCTTCATGTTACCTCTACATTGTGTTACCTGTGAAGGGGATTTTACCTGAGTAGGGTTGTTCTCTTTACCTACAATTCTTGTGTTTCTCTCTCCACAAGCTTGTACACTGAGTTAAGCTGGTTATTCCATGTATTATTGTCACCGTGTCAGTTATTGTTTTATTTTCATCATTAATTTCACTTGTTCTGACGAGCGTCGATCACATAACTCGTCATCAGCGGCTCCATTACTCCCTCACATCCCATCCTTCCCCATCACCGTTACGTGTTTCACTATTAACGGTAATATTATGCTCACACATCTCTCTCTGACGGCTATCATTGTTGTGTAACTCCGCGTCAACACTTGTATGTACAATCAAAGATAAAAGTCGTGTCGCGGTTTGTCCGAAGATTAAATATAACTCGTGAAACATTACTAGAGCCCTACCACAAGGCAGAGCGCACCAAAAGTCTTAGCCCTTCGGCATATGTTTTCACCAAATTTCACGACACGACTTTTGTCTTTCATTGTACACGTGTGGACAAAATTACCTGGACATTTGATAGTATGTACACTCGCAACAAAAAGTATCGGTGCATACTGTAGTGTGAACAATTTGAGACCAGTGACGATGGGTATTGGGAAGGTGAGTATTTCCAGCCGTATGTTGGCAGCCCTGTAATCCTGCTGAGCAGCTACTATGGCCTGGTCAAGTGAAACAAACCGTTATAAATAAGGTCGGGAAGTGATAAATAGACAGTATGAAATATGAGGAGCCCCATGTTAACAAAATTATTTGTGATACTTGTGAATATTGCCACTTTAATTTATGCTACCAAATAAACCACTCAACCTGGTCGTCCTGAGGGGTGGTGCAGCGTCGACGGCCACTCGGAGACCTGTCGTCTGTAGCACCAGTTTCGAGGTATCGCCGAATCCATCGTGCAGCGGTGTTCCTGTGGACACCAACCCGCCGGCTAATATCTATGACGCCGAACCCTTCGTTATGAAGGGCAATAATAGCTCCTCGTGTTCCCTCCGAGGTTTCCATGTCGTCTGGCATGTGTAGGTCTCTACTGCTTCATATTGCCTCTGTTTTATACCCACGTTCACCGAGACCGAACCTTCGCTCATCATTCAGCCGACACAAAGCAACAATCCGAAAAGAAGAAACAAACACACTGATTGTCAGCCGTATGGCAACACCTAGTGGAGGGGGGGGCGTTATGAGGATACACTTACCAACCTTCCAGACGTATCACAGTGTATACGTATCGTTTCGGAAGTCGTCGATCACACCCTGCATCGATATTTTTTGGTGCGAGTGTACTTGAGGATCATTAGGTGAAGGGGAATGGAGTTTTAACGTATTTTATCAGATTTTTCTTTGTGTTAAGAGTTTTGTTCTTCTATTTTGTGGTTCCGACATAATATGTGATGAAAATCTGCATTGTTAGATATAAATCAATATATATATATATATATATATATATATATATATATATATATATATATATATATATATATATATATATATATATATATATATATATATATATATATATATATATGTAACCGGTCGGAATTTACTGGACTTTAATTTCTCACTTGACTTGGGGTTTATTAAAGATTGTTAGATGGTAATGGCAGTGGAAGCGCCCCTTTGAGAAAAATCCCGAACCAGCACAAGAACACTTAAATCTACTAAACAAAATGAATTGTCCGTGACCCGTGGAAGGATAGCGTCTGTGACTGGGATGAATGAGACACACTGTAAAATTTAGACACTTATATTCCCTCCAACACTACAAACACAATCAGATAATGGTACACCAATATGCGCACCTCTTAACTTGAACTTAAAACACTACTCTGGGGAATAAAAGTTATACATGATATAGAAATTATTAGAAACTCAGGCAACAATAAATTTAAAGTATTAAGAAATGTTGCTTGCACACATGAAACAAGCCTTAAGGGCTTTCAACAAAATAATATCCAGCACTGAGAAAATGGTATTCAAAAATAAGAAATTAATAACTCTACAATGAATAGGCCTTAAGGGCACTCAACAAAATTATATCACCCCAACAGATGCACACTAACTAACCTAACTTAACCACTACTCTGGGGAACAAAGGTTATACCTGAGATCGGAATTATGAAGAAAAATTAGATGCATTAAAAGAATCAAATCACAGTATCACTCTGGTTCCACTTAGTGACACAACATTCAAAAAACAATACTATCAAAATTATTTAAGAAATATTAAACTACACACGTCAAGATAATATCAGTAACTGAGAAATAGTATTAACTACACACAAAAATATTGTCACAATTATAAAGACGTTACTGAGTCCAATACCCGTGAACCATGCTCCCTAACCTAACACACACACAGATTCCACCTGCACTCCGTAGTCGTTTAAGGCACAACCAACAGGCACCCGTAGTTGAAGGCCCAAATCAGCCTTTCTCCACCTTGGAAAGTGTACCTCTAAACTCCACTAACTCTTGGCCCCTGTGTGCGACCCTGTATCACTCAGCTAGCTTCACTTTACCCCCCGGTACATCCATAAAGCGGAAGGGAGTGAGCCAATCAGACCTTGTACAGTTGAGAGAAGCTTTAGCTTCCCGTTAGCAAGAGGGTTTCACTAAGCTGCTTGAAACATGTGGTATTGTGAGCCGAGGTAGAGGAGGGCTGATGACCCCAACGATCGTCCCGTCGTCAGCTGGGCACCCAGACGGCTAGATTCCCTCAGGAGATCCTTTGATACCCCGCTAAACAGTGACAGGCCTACACTGATCGGTCCAATGGCGACAATCGCCACCCTCAATCATCAACGGTAGTCTCAAACGGCAGTCATCACTCTCGCAGTCAATTTCTCGCAGTCAAGTGGGTTCTGACGGAAACCCTGAAATGAACTCACTGTTAGCTCTTGTTAACTTTACCACTGCTCTATCTAACCCTGTCTGAGATCGAATGAGACTTGCTTGTTATACTGCAATAGCGCAACACAGGTGACTAGGCCACGTGACTATTTTTGTGGACGGACGCGCAGGGATGTCCTGTAGGTCCAATCGCTTTCACGTGACTGAGGACCAGCCAGCGTCGCGTCTCTCCAAGGCGCTAGCTTAGGCCTACGTGACATATTTTCCGCCTAACTAATAATTCCTTGGGACACCCGTGACATTATTCAGACTGATAAACGATCTATAATAATTTCAAATTCAATAATAGCCCCTTAACTTCATGAATCGCATCATTATTAATTCGGCAAATTACATTTAATATCACTTAGGCCTAGTTCCACAACCTCTCGCTATGTGCAGGGAGCGCTCTCTTCCCTCCGACGACCTTGAAAGCTCAGTATCGCCAATTGCGCGGTGTTTGAAATTACTCTGAAATTTCTGAATATTACATATATATATATATATATATATATATATATATATATATATATATATATATATATATATATATATATATATATATATATATATATATATATATATATATATATGGCCCAGAGGATGATGCCAGATATTGCCAAGTGTTCAGACAATTTTGTCCTCAACTGTGCATCTTGCTCACTGCGACAACAACCTGTGATACACTATTATTGTTCATCTACATCTAGGAAAATAAACTGAATATTTGAATGTCATTGATGTTTACGATTTATCAGTCATAAGTTATGGTGTCAGTCATTAATAAGAAGAATCTTTTAATTTATATTTTATTGATACCAATTAGACAATTTTCGTAAACAACGTTAAGAAGTAAATTTGCAGCAGCAAACATTCGCTGGCGGATACAACATCTCTCCCTCATTCACTCCCACAACAACAAACTTGACTGAGGCCTCGGTTTACGAATGACCCAAAATTGTGCAAGTCTCGTTACCTTTGACTCCTGTGAAAAGGTTAAAAAAAATATCAAATCCAATTTTATCTGTACTGATGTTTGGGGACCGTAGCAAGGTATCTTTGTATAAACTTTCATGTATATTAACGAAGAGAAATTGTGAGCCTAAAACCACGAATCTCTTAATATACGCTTATGGGGTGTGTGAACTTTGACCTCCGGGAATGGAATATCCAGAGGAGAGTGCGTGAGTAAAGCGACTTGTTTTATTCCCTGTTGTCCAGGCAAGAGTTTCTGCTCTTCTGAAACAAGAACTGCTCGCTGTTATTTGAATTCTTTAGTCTGTGTAACAATATCTCGAGCTGTGGTGTCAGGTATCACCCACTGACGTTATTTCTATTTCCGTTTTCGTTTCATTTTGTTTTATCTCTCGTCCATAATTCTATATATTTCTCTTAACTGTCTGGTGTTTCTTTACAGCGTTTTTTTCATTCGTCAAGTTTTACGTTCAGACGTCATCCATGAGGAAGCTTATAGGTCCACTCCAACTGTACAGACATTCAGTAACTACAAGCACACAAGAGATCGTTCAAATTAAGTTAGTCACATATAACTTCCCCCTTAGTAAACAATCAACTCCCTGAACAACCCAAACAGTAACAACTATTATGGCGGCCCCACTCAGGTGTTCCTTTATTAGTGTTAACTTTATTGTGACTTCAAACAATTATCTGGTTTTTCGAAGAATTTATAACTAGAAATGTATCTTGTTAATTTACAGTGCAGCTTGTTCATGATAATATGTGATGAATACAGAAGATATTCATATTTATTCCAACGATTTTTGACACTGCAATTAATTCTATACACTGTCTGTTTACCCAGTTGATTAAAGCTGAGTTTTGTTGGTACTGAGTCTGTTGATAATTATTATGTGGAGAATTATTACTACCTTAGCCTGTTCTCCCAAGGTGGAGGAGGCGGTGATGAGAGGGAGGTAACTGAGACGATGAGAAGGAGGTAACTGAGGCGATGAGAGGGAAGTAACTGGGGCGATGAGAGGGAGGTAACTGGGGCGATGAGAGGGAGGTAACTGAGGCGATGAGAGGGAGGTAACTGAGGCGATGAGAGGGAGGTAACTGGGGCGATGAGAGGGAGGTAACTGGGGCGATGAGAGGGAGGTAACTGAGGCGATGAGAGGGAGGTAACTGGGGCGATGAGAGGGAGGTAACTGGGGCGATGAGAGGGAGGTAACTGGGGCGATGAGAGGGAGGTAACTGGGGCGATGAGAGTGAATCTGCTGCTTGTCCAATTAACCAGTCCGTTTAAGTAACGAAACCCAAACGGTAGTTCCTTTGTTTTATTATAAAAGGGTTGTATATATAATTCCTGAATGTAGATCGACCGTAAGTCTCACTGTCTAGGAGTGAATGAGAAGGGGACGGCGTTTATGTATTATAAACGTTAGGTCACGTCCTTACGATATAAGTTGATGTGAGCGACTGACTGTGAGAACCTCGCTGTGCGGGTTTACAGAAATGCTGAGCTATGGGTCTCGCCCTCTTGGGTGAGTTGTCCGCTCACGTGTCCAACTCATGTCTTACTCATAGACAGTGGAAAGTTACAGGGTGGTGAATGTGAATATAATATCAGATGTATTGACCCATTTATATAATATGTTCTGTTGATGAGACAGGGGCCTATTACAAGAGGGAGGTAACTGGGGCGATGAGAGGGAGGTAACTGGGGCGATGAGAGTGTAATGAGACAAAATCTCACATGAAGAGGTAAGTTAGGAGTTTATAGTAGTAGAGTATTATAGCAAGAGGAAATGGTAGCGTGTCTCGAGGGTGTGATGTCAACACTGTATATTAACACAGGCACAGTACAAGTGTAGTATATAAAACACCAATGCGTGTTACAGCTTTATTTTACTAGTTCAATAGGGGGGATTAATAGGGGGGGGGTTCGTACACAATTTATGATAGACTATGGTATTCTCGTATAACCTAACCTCACAGCTAGAATGGGCACTTCACTAAGTCGATCGTTGGGGAGGTACGGGATCACTGCACTTCTACAGTCTACACAGCCAGCACTTACTGTTACACGTGGAGTTGACAGCACTTTGTCGATGGACCCGGGCTGAGACTTCGTCACACTTAATGGCGGTCTTCTCTCGAGCGGGACTCGGGGACCTGGTAGCTGGCCCTTCCTGGTTACAGACACTCTCTCTGGTGAGAGGAGCTCCAGCCCCTATATATTGGTCGAGCCGGGGGGTGACCTCTCCTACTGAACTGGGTGTGTCTTGACCGGGTTGTCGGGTCAACAGGAGTGCTGGCTAATTAGCGGGTCCTTGAATTACTCAGGTCATGACGCCGGGTAGAGCTGATCGAGTGGTGGTGAGAATTCTGGTTCCCTAGTGTCAGGTCTGGGCGGCTGTGTGCAGGTGCCGTCCTGCCCAGGTGTCTTGGTTAGGGGCGGTTTGTAGGTCACCCGGCTAACTCACGTCATTAGCGGACGAAGTCAAGTCCCTAGGGTCGACCTGAGGTGTGTCAATCCGGGATGTGATGGTGCCACGAGGTCTGTAGTGCTTGCTGTTACATGTGACATAATTCCAGGCTGTAAGCTTTGGTCTGACAAACAATCATTACACCTCCCGCCAAGACCAAAGCTTCACCACAGAGACTGATGTCACATATAGACATCAACATCACGTGTGGTAGCAGAGATAATCCCTGGGGCGATAACATAGTCTCACATTTACAAACAACAATCTCATAGGTGTATGTTTTTCTACTGGCGCTAGTTTGATCTGACGAAGCTCACTATACCTCCCGCCAAGATCAAAGCTTCTATGCCAGACAGTGGATGTTTACAGTGGGTGACAAAGCGAGTGCACATCCTGCGAAAATAGCTACTGAGATGCAAAGTATACACCTCACATCCTACCATAGTCTGATAATATTTAAAAAATTTAAGCGGCTAGCTAAATATACGGAAAAGGAAAGATGGATGTAGATATGAAGGGGAAAGAGAGCGCCTAGGCAGGTGCTTGTCGGAGAGCGTCACTTAAGGAAGTTAAATGAGGGTACACAGTCGGAGGTTTGAAAGGTTATGCAATGGTGTTGCTTGCCCTGGCTTATTTCTGCTTAGGTTCCCTAGCGTTAGTATCTTCAAACCTGGAATAGATTTACATACTTGTTGCTTCAACTGTTAACCTCTTGTGCAGGGCAGCACATACAACATATATAATAATAAGATACATGGCCGCTTAAAGAAAAGGGGGGGGGGAAGGTTGGGCCAAAATACAACTTGTGAACAAAAAGAAATATTTGTACATACTAAAAAGGCAGCAGAAATTATTACAAGATACAATGGCAAAAACAAAAACTCGTCAGCATTCGTCGAGATCCCGGGTGGCGGGTGGTCCATCACCACCTCCACCAATCGGTGTCCAGCATCAGGGTGGACGACGCAGTAGATGTGGTGGTTGGCGTTTCCTGTCCCGTCCTGCGGTCTGCCGCGGTGTGTCGCGTGCCTCACTTCCTCCACTTGAACTTCTGTGTGGAGCGGCAGTTCCTGACGCATTCCAGATGGATTTTTCTAGTCCCATCTGAGTTTCCTCTGTAGAGTCTCATTTTCTGTCGTGGTCCAGATGGATTTTTCTAGTTCCATCTGAGTTTCCGCCCTTCCCGGCCGGGATCAAAGCCGGTCCACTGCTAGGGGTGTCATCGCTTTGGATGGCGTGTAGGGCAGGGTCCACGGACAAGAGTTCGCCCTCCGTACGTGAGTGTCGGCGAGACCCCTGACCGTCCTGTCCCACACCCTCACAGTGGTGAATCCCTCCCTGGGTGGGCCCCCCAGGGTTTGCTTGTTTCTTCCTCTACTTGTAGTCAGGTCACTTCTGTTTCGTCCCCGATGGTGTGGTAAACACCGGCGAGGCAGATCCCGGATGGGCCAAGGTCAGCCATTACTTGTCTGGTACCTGGTGGATCCATTCCCGGAGTGGAAGTGCGTGGGACCAGTTGACAGGTCCTGAAACGTAGGGAGCTGTCGTCTGCAGCGCCACTGGGACCTCTAGTTGTTTGTTGCCTGTTGCTTGCTGCTCCTGAAGTTGCAGGTCGGGTTTTCGGGATTTTCTCCTGGGTTCCAAGGGGACGACCTGATTCCCTGCCTGGAGCTGGGAGCTGCGCTGGTCCTGCATGGCGTAGCTTACTCAGGCTGATGGTACCCATAGATGTTGTCTGTCAGTATTATGGGCTGTGAGACCGTAGCCTCGGTGCGTGTCTCGTCGTTCAGCAGGCGAGCGACGAGACACAGCCCAGTGTCTTCAACCAGATCGAGGGCCAGCATTATGCAAGCCCGTTTCTGGGGCTTGGGGCTTGCAGTGTCGACGTGAAGGCGTCACCCATTCGCCGCGGGGTTGCCTGCTGCGTGTCCCGCTCGTGTCGGGCATCCATTATGAGTCAGGATGCGTTGGTCTCAGCTCATCTGGTAGGGGGTCAGCTGCAGCTGTGGTGGTGTCATCTCCGACTTTTGTGTGGGGTCAGGGAGACCTCGCCCAGGCCCGTGAAGAGCAAGGGCAGTGATGACTCTGTAGCTTAGTAGAAAGACAAGATCCCGGGGTGGAGAATCAACAATTAGAAGTGCCCCTAGACTCGTTACTTTAATCTATGTTCTGTGACCTGGTGTTATATCTATGAGCCCTAATCTGATCAGGTATTACTGGTACAAGTGGGGCAGTAGCTCGGGGAGTTCTCTGATTATTACTTGGGGTGTGAGGTACCTGATTGTTCTGAGGGGGGTGGTCAGCTGCTGGTGGAGGGATAGGGTGTTGGGAAGGGGATGTTACCCCTAGAGGGGGCTGGTTGGTGAGGCCTGATTTGTTCAAGACGTCATCGTCGACAGTTGCCAGCTTCAATCTATTCACATGCACAGTTTCCTTACGTCCCCCCTGGCAAAGCGGGGAAATAGTGAAGTTTACTTTGCTGGGTTGGGCGGTTACTCTATATGGGCCCTTCCATCTCTGTTGCAAGTTAGAGGGGATATCGGGGGAGGATGATTCGTTAGTTAGGAAGACCAGGGTACCTACAGTGATATTGGAAGGGGTGACCCTGAGGTTATAGTAGGTGGCGTTGTGTAAGTGACCTTTCTTGTTTAGTTCCTGCACCCGAGTAAAGACCGTTTGTAACCTGTTTTGCAAGACAGAGGGGTAGTCCTCGCCATAGGATAGGGGTGGGGGGTTGATTACACCAGCAGGAAGGTTTGGATCCCTACCAAAGTGAAGGAAGTAAGGAGTGTTATGCAGGGTGGTATTAATTGCGGTGTTCATGGCCAGTTGTGCAAGAGGTAGCTGATCGTCCCAACCGCCGTACTGATTATTAACCAAAAACAACAAGTGATCTTTCAACGTGCGGTGGGAACGCTCAACCATGGCATTAGCCTGTGGGTGGTAACTTGTGGTTAGATTTGACTTAGCCCGCAGCAAGTCGCACGCCTTCTGAAAGATGCCCGAGGTAAATTCTGTCCCTTGATCACTTACAATGACCCGGGGGCATCCATGAGTACCAACGTATTGTAACAGGGCTTCACAAACTGTCTCTGCGCGTTTATCGGGGATGGGTATATAGGTTGCAAAACGTGAATAGTGATCGACGATGGAAACAACGTATCTGTTTCCCCGGTGTGAACGTATTGACATGTCAGTTAGATCGATCGATACCCGTTCCAAGGGCTGAGAGGCTGGTGGAAACTCCTGCAGCTCTCCCTGTCTCTTTGGGGTACCCTTCCTTAACTGACACGGCAGACATCCTTTGACAAATGCCCCAACCTTCCGCGCTAGATTGGGCATGAAAAACATAGAGCGTGCACGTGCATATGTGCGACATTCACCCGGGTGGGCTGCGAATTGGGAAGAGTGAGCTACTTCTAGGGCCGAGTTTTCCAAGGATGCGGGGATGACGACGAGTTCTGTGGGTTGCTCATCATCCTGTTTCATAGTAACAAGATACAGGACTCCGCTTAAAAGACTGAAATCACAAAGTGAGGCTTTGTTGACCTTCTTGGGGAGCGGACCCCCTCAAGGAACTCAATGACCGGACCCCACTGTGGGTCTTCGAGTTGGTGTTGGCGCACCTCGTTAGGTGATAGGTCCCCAAAAATGGGCTGAGTCATGCTGCTAGGGTTCCCGACATTATTTATAGGTAATACATTACGGCTCAGTGCGTCTGGTACTACGTGGTTCTTGCCTGGCTTATGCAAAATGGAGAAGTTATACGCATTTAGAAAGACTGCCCAGCGTGCTACCCGTGCATTAGGAGTTTTACCTTGGAAGATATATATTAAAGGGCGGTGATCAGTGATTACATAAAAGTGTCTACCAAATAGGTAAGCATCAAAGGAAGTTACGGCCTTGACAATAGCCAAGGCTTCTTTCCCAGTTGTGGAGTAGCGGAGGGCAGCTCCGCTCAATTTCTGGGAAAAATAAGCAATAGGGATGGGGTTATCTTCACCACCTTGCATGAGACAGGCTCCCAGTGCTTCGTCGGAAGCGTCAGTGTGCACGTAAAACGGCTGCGTGAAGTCCGGCAGTGCTAACATTGTTGCCGACTTCAATAAGTCCTTAAGATGGTTAAAAGCTTTATCTGCCTCCCCCGACCACCGGAACTGAACCGCCTTCTTTGTAAGTTTCGTAAGGGGGAGGGCCGCCTCTGAAAAGTGAGGGATGTGACGTCTGAAAAAATTGGCGGTGCCGAGGAACTGTTTCACACCCCTGGCTGTGGTGGGAGGTGGCATCTCTGCTATCGCTTTCACTTTCACCGGGTCGGGTCTAACGCCGCCATGACCTACGATGAATCCCAGGAATTTAACTTCCTGGCGCGCGAACGCGCATTTCCTAAGGGACACTTTCAGTCCGGCCGCTTTCATGACCGAGAGAACCTCATCTACATCCCGCATGTGCGAATCCATGTTTTTACTATAGACGATAACATCGTCCAGGTAAGCCATAGCGTTCCGCCCAAGCACGGGTGTGAGACTGTGGTTCACAGCCCTCATGAACGTGGCCGGTGCTCCCTTTAACCCGAAAGGTAACCTGTTGAAACAAAATAGACGGCTGCCGTCCGCGAAAGCAGTTTTGGGGCGGTCAGCCGGGTCGACAGGTATACTCCAGTACGCATCCTTGCAGTCTAGAACTGTGAATATAGAAGCTCCGTTCAATTGGTCCAGTGTCTCGTCAATTCTGGGCAGGGGATAGCTATCAGCAATGGTGTCCTTATTAAGTTCCCTATAGTCTACACAGAATCTAGTTGACCCGTCCTTTTTTCTGACTAATACTACCGGGGAGCAATAGGGGCTAGTACAAGGGGAGATGACACCACGTTCTTCCATTTGGCGACATAAGTCCCTAATTTGAGTTTTAGCTGCCTCAGGAAGCCTCCACTGCCGTACTCTGGTGGGGGGAGCGGAG
>NW_024731914.1:0-12023 GCF_018991925.1 Homarus americanus | reverse complement strand
CGCCATAAGCTCGTTGAACAGGCTTTTTGTAAAATATAGCAGAGTCTAGGACTGCTTTTATTGTCCTGGTGGCCCAGAGGTAGCGTTCCCCGGTCACAATTAGAAGATCGTGGGTTCGAATCCTGGTAGGGTGAGGTGTTGATTATATGTAGAAGTCCGCGTGTTTTATAGGGCAAATGAAATATATATATGGATCCTCGTGTTTTGAAGCCGCATTTGGTAAAACGTTGCTCTGATCACCTAAGCGGCACGGGTGGTCCCCATTAGAGGTTCACGGAGCCAAAAGCTCCTTGAACAGGCTTTGTGTGAAATATAGCACAGTCTACGACTGCTTTAATTATCCTGGTGGCCGAGAGGTAGCGTTCCCCGGTCACAATTATAAGATCGTGGGTTTAAATCCTGGTGGGGTGAGGTGTTGATTATATGTAGAAGTCCGCGTGCTTTATTGGGCTAATGAAATATATATGGATCCCCGTGTTTCGAAGCCGCATTTGGTAAAACGTTGCTCTGATCACCTAAGTGGCACAGGTGGTCCCAATGAGAGGTTCACGGCGCCACAAGCTCGTTGAACAGGCTTTGTGTGAAATATAGCAGAGTCTAGGACTGCTTTTATTGTCCTGGTGGCCCAGAGGTAGCGTTACCCGGTCACAATTATAAGATCGTGGCTTCAAATCCTTGTCGGGTGAGGCGTTGATTATATGTAGAAGTCCGCCTGCTTTATTGGGCTAATGAAATATATATGGATCCTCGTGTTTCCAGCCGGATTTGGTAAAACGTTGCTCTGATCACCTAAGTGGTACAGTGGTCCCCATTAGAGGTTCATGGCGCCATAAGGTCATTGAACAGGCTTTGTGTGAAATATAGTAAAGTCTAGGACTGCTTATAGTGTCCTGGTGGCCCATAGGTAGCGTTCCTCGGTCACAATTATAAGATCGTGGGTTCGAATCCTGGTGGAGTGAGGTGTTGATTATACTTAGAAGTCCGCGTGCTCTATTGGGCTAATGAAATTTATATGGATCCTCGTGTTTCCAAGCCGGATTTGGTAAAACGTTGCTCTGATCACATAAGCGGCACGGGTTGTCCCCATTAGAGGTTCACTGCGCCATAAGCTCGTTGAACAGGATTTGTGTGAAATATAGCAGAGTCTAGGACTGCTTTTAGTGTCCTGGTGGCCCAGAGGTAGCATACCCCGGTCACAATTATAAGATCTTGGGTTTGAATCCTAGTAGGGTGAGGTGTTGATTATATGTAGAAGTCCGAGTGATTTATTGGGCTAGTGAAATATATATGGATCCTCGTGTTTCCAAGCCGGATCTGGTAAAACTTTGCTCTGATCACCTAAGCGGCACGGGTGGTCCCCATTAGACGTTCATGGCGCCATAAGGTCGTTGAACAGGCTTTGTGTGAAATATAGTAGAATCTAGGACTGCTTTTATTGTCCTCGTTGAACAGAGGTACCGTTCTCCGGTCACAATTATAAGATAGTGGGTTCAAATGCTGGTGGGGTGAGGTGTTGATTATATGTAGAAGTCCGCGTGCTTTATTGGGCTAATGAAATATATATGGACCCTCGTGTTTTGAAACCGCATTTGGTAAAACGTTGCTCTGATCACCTAAGCGGCACGGGTGATCCCCATTAGAGGTTCACGGCGCCATAAGCTCGTTGAACAGGCTTTGTGTGAAATATAGCAGAGTCTAGGACTGCTTTTTTTTCCTGGTGGCCCAGAGGTAGCGTTCCCCGGTCACAATTATAACATCTTGGGTTTAAATCCTGGTGGGGTGAGGTGTTGATTATATGTAGAAGTCCGCGTGCTTTATTGGGCTAATGAAATACATATGGATTCTCCTGTTTCGAAGCTGCATTTGGTTAAACGTTGCTCTGATCACCTAAGCGGCACGGGTGGTCCCCTATAGTGGTTCACAGCGTCATAAGCTCGTTGAACAGGCTTTGTGTGAAATATAGTAGAGTCTAGGACTGCTTTTTTTGTCCTTTTTGCCCAGAGGTAGCGTCCCCCAGTCACAATTATAAGATCGTGGCTTCAAATCCTGGTGGGGTGAGGCGTCGATTATATGTAGAAGTCTGCGTGCTTTATTGGGCTAATGAAATATATATGGATCCTCGGGTTTCGAAGCCGCATTTGGTTAAACGTGCTCTGATCACCTAAGCGGCACGGGTGGTCCCTTATAGTGGTTCACAGCGCCATAAGCTCGTTGAACAGGCATTGTGTGAAATATAGTAGAGTCTAGGACTGCTTTTATTGTCCTAGTGGCCAAGAGGTAGCGTTCCCCGGTCACAATTATAAGATCTTGGGTTTAAATCCTGGTGGGGTGAGGTGTTGATTATATGTAGAAGTCCGCGTGCTTTATTGGGCTAATGAAATATATATGGATCCTCGTGTTTCGAAGCCGCATTCGGTAAAACGTTGCTCTGATCACCTAAGCAGCACGGGTGAATTCGTGGGGAGTTCACAGCGCCCGCCAAGCTCGTTAAACAGGCTTTGTGTGAAATATAGTAGAGTCTAGGACTGCTTTTATTGTCCTGGTGGCCCAGAGGTAGCGTTCCCCGGTCACAATTATAAGATCTTGGGTTTAAATCCTTGTGGGGTGAGGTGTTGATTATATGTAGAAGTCCGCGTGCTTTATTGGGCTAATGAAATATATATGGATCTCTCGTGTTTCGAAGTACATTCGGAAAACGTTGCTCTGATCACCTAATCGGCACGGGTGGTCCCCATTAGAGGTTCTCGGCGCCATAAGCTCGTTAAACAGGCTTTGTGTGAAATATAGTAGAGTCTAGGACTGCTTTTATTGTCCTGGTGGCCCAGAGGTAGCGTTCCCCGGTCACAATTATAAGATCTTGGGTTTAAATCCTTGTGGGGTGAGGTGTTGATTATATGTAGAAGTCCGCGTGCTTTATTGGGCTAATGAAATATATATGGATCCTCGTGTTTCGAAGCCGCATTTGGTAAAACGTTGCTCTGATCACCTAAGCGGCACGGGTGGTCCTCATTAGAGGTTCACGGCGCCATAAGCTTGTTGAACAGGCTTTGTGTGAAATATAGCAGAGTCTAGGAATGCTTTTAGTGTCCTGGTGGCCCAGAGGTAGCGATCCCCGGTCACAATTAGAAGATCATGGGTTCGAATCCTGGTGGGGTGAGGTGTTGATTATATGTAGAAGCCGCGTGCTTTATTGGGGAATGAAATATATATGGATCCTTGTGTTTTGAAGCCGCATTTAGTAAAACGTTGCTCTGATCACCTAAGCAGCACGGGTGGTCCCCATTGGAGGTTCACGGTGCCATAAGCTCGTTGAACAGGCTTTGTGTGAAATATAGCAGAGTCTAGGACTGCTTTTTTTTCCTGGTGGCCCAGAGGTAGCGTTCCCCGGTCACAATTATAAGATCTTGGGTTTAAATCCTGGTGGGGTGAGGTGTTGATAATATGTAGAAGTCCGGGTGCTTTATTGGGCTAATGAAATATATATGGATTCTCCTGTTTCGAAGCCGCATTTGGTAAAACGTTGCTCTGATCACCTAAGTGGCACGGGTGGTACCCATTAGAGGTTCACGACGCCATAAGCTCGTTGAACATGCCTTGTGTGAAATACAGCAGAGCTTAGGACTGCTTTTATTGTCCTGCGGCCCAGAGGTAGCGTCCCCCGGTCACAATTATAAGATCGTGGCTTCAAATCCTGGTGGGGTGAGGCGTTGATTATATGTAGAAGTCTGCGTGCTTTATTGGGCTAATCAAATATATATGGATTCTCGGGTTTCGAAGCCGCATTTGGTTAAACGTTGCTCTGATCACCTAAGCGGCACGGGTGGTCCCCTATAGTGGTTCACAGAGTCATAAGCTCGTTGAACAGGCTTTGTGTGAAATATAGTAGAGTCTAGGACTGCTTTTATTGTCCTGGTGGCCCAGAGGTAGCGTTCCCCGGTCACAATTATAAGATCGTGGGTTCAAATCCTGGTGGGGTGAGGTGTTGATTATATGTAGAAGTCCGCGTGCTTTATTGGGCTAATGAAATATATGGATCCTCGTGTTTCGAAGCCGCATTTGGTAAAACGTTGCTCTGATCATCTAAGCGGCACGGGTGGTCCCCATTAGAGGTTCACGGCGCCATTAGCTCGTTAAACAGGCTTTGTGTGAAATATAGCAGAGTCTAGGACTGCTTTTATTGTCCTGGTGGCCCAGAGATAGCGTTCCCCGGTCACAATTATAAGATCTTGGCTTCAAATCCTGGTGGGGTGAGGCGTTGATTATATGTAGAATTCTGCGTGCGTTATTGGGCTTATGAAATATATATGGATCCTCGGGTTTTGAAGCCGCATTTGGGTAAACGTTGCTCTGATCACCTAAGCGGCACGGGTGGTCCCCTATAGTGGTTCATGGCGCCATAAGCTCGTTGAACAGGCTTTGTGTGAAATATAGCAGAGTCTAGGACTGCTTTTATTTTCCTAGTGGCCCAGAGGTAGCGTTCCCCAGTCACAATTTTAAGATCGTTGGTTGAAATCCTGGTGGGGTGAGGTGTTGATTATATGTAGAAGCCGCGTGCTTTTTTGGGGAATGAAATATATATGGATCCTCGTGTTTTGAAGCCGCATTTGCTAAACCGTTGCTCTGATCATCTAAGCAGCACGGGTGGTCCCCATTAGAGGTTCACGGCGCCATAAGGTCGTTGAACAGGCTTTGTGTGAAATATAGTAGAGTCTACGAATGCTTTTATTGTCCTGTTGGCCCAGAGGTAGCGTTCCCCGGTCACAATTATAAGATCGTGGCTTCAAATCCTGGTGGGGTGAGGCGTTGATTATATGTAGATGTCCGCGTGCTTTATTGGGCTAATGAAATATATATGGATCCTCATGTTTCCAAGCCGGATTTGGTAAAACGTTGCTCTGATCACATAAGCGGCACGGGTGGTCCCCTATAGTGGTTCACAGCGCCATAAGCTCGTTTAACAGGCTTTGTGTGAAATATAGTAGAGTCTAGGACTGCTTTTATTGTCCTGGTGGCCCAGAAGTAGCATACCCCGGTCACAATTATAAGATTGTGGGTTTGAATCCTGGTGGGGTGAGGTGTTTGTTATATATAGAAGTCCGACTGCTTTATTGGGCTAATGAAATATATATGGATCCTCGTGTTTCCAAGCCGGATTTGGTAAAACGTTGCTCTGATCACATAAGCGGCACGGGTGGTCCCCATTAGAGGTTCACTGTGCCATAAGCTCGTTGAACAGGATTTGTGTGAAATATAGCAGAGTCTAGGACTGCTTTTAGTGTCCTGGTGGCCCAGAGGTAGCATACCCCGGTCACAATTATAAGATCGTGGGTTTGAATCCTAGTGGGGTGAGGTGTTGATTATATGTAGATGTCCGCGTGCTTTATTGGGCTAATGAAATATATATGGACCCTCGTGTTTTGAAACCGCATTTTGTAAAACGTTGCTCTGATCACCTAAGCGGCACGGGTGATCCCCATCAGAGGTTCACGGTGCCATAAGCTCGTTGAACAGGCTTTGTGTGAAATATAGCAGAGTCTAGGACTGCTTTTTTTTCCTGGTGGCCCAGAGGTAGCGTTCCCCGGTCACAATTATAACATCTTGGGTTTAAATCCTGGTGGGGTGAGGTGTTGATTATATGTAGAAGTCCGCGTGCTTTATTGGGCTAATGAAATACATATGGATTCTCCTGTTTCGAAGCTGCATTTGGTTAAACGTTGCTCTGATCACCTAAGCGGCATGGGTGGTCCCCTATAGTGGTTCACAGCGTCATAAGCTCGTTGAACAGGCTTTGTGTGAAATATAGTAGAGTCTAGGACTGCTTTTATTGTCCTTTTTGCCCAGAGGTAGCGTCCCCCAGTCACAATTATAAGATCGTGGCTTCAAATCCTGGTGGGGTGAGGCGTCGATTATATGTAGAAGTCTGCGTGCTTTATTGGGCTAATGAAATATATTTGGATCCTCGGGTTTCGAAGCCGTATTTGGTTAAACGTGCTCTGATCACCTAAGCGGCACGGGTGGTCCCCTATAGTGGTTCACAGCGCCATAAGCTCGTTGAACAGGCATTGTGTAAAATATAGTAGAGTCTAAGACTGCTTTTATTGTCCTAGTGGCCCAGAGGTAGCATTCCCCGGTCACAATTATAAGATCTTGGGTTTAAATCCTGGTGGGGTGAGGTGTTGATTATATGTAGAAGTCCGCGTGCTTTATTGGGCTAATGAAATATATATGGATCCTCGTGTTTCGAAGCCGCATTCGGTAAAACGTTGCTTTGATCACCTAAGCGGCACGAGTGGTCCCCATTAGAGGTTCACGGCGCCATAAGCTCGTTAAACAGGCTTTGTGTGAAATATAGTAGAGTCTAGGACTGCTTTTATTGTCCTGGTGGCCCAGACATGCTCCTCGGGTCACAATTATAAGATCTTGGGTTTAAACTTGTGGGTGAGGTGTTGATTATATGTAGAAGTCCGCGGTTTATTGGGCTAATGAAATATATATGGATTCTCCTGTTTCTGAAGCCGTGACGGTAAAAACGTTGCTCTGATCACCTAAGCGGCACGGGTGGTCCCTATTAGAGGTTCACGGCGCCATAATCTCGTTGAACAGGCTTTGTGTGAAATATAGCAGAGTCTAGGACTGCTTTTATTGTCCTGGTGGCCCAGAGGTAGCGTTCCCCCGTCACAATTAGAAGATCGTGGGTTCAAATCCTGGTAGGGTTAGGTGTTGATTATATGAAGAAGTCCGCGTGCTTTATTGGGCTAACGAAATATATATGGATCATCGGGCTGAAGCCGCATTTGGGTAAACGTTGCTCTGATCACCTAAGCGGCACGGGTGGTCCCCATTAGAGGTTCACTGTGCCATAAGCCCGTTGAACAGGCTTTGTGTGAAATATAGCAGAGTCTAGGACTGCTTCTATTTTCCTGGTGGCCCAGAGGTAGCGTTCCCCGGTCACAATTAGAAGATCATGGGTTCGAATCCTGGTGGGGTGAGGTGTTGATTATATGTAGAAGCCACGTGCTTTATTGGGGAATGAAATATATATGGATCCTCGTGTTTTGAAGCCGCATTTGGTAAAACGTTGCTCTGATCACCTAAGCAGCTCGGGTGGTCCCCATTAGAGGTTCACGGCGCCATAAGGTCGTTGAACAGGCTTTGTGTGAAATATAGTAGAGTCTACGAATGCTTTTATTGTCCTGTTGGCCCAGAGGTAGCGTTCCCCGGTCACAATTATAAGTTCGTGGCTTCAAATCCTGGTGGGGTGAGGCGTTGATTATATGTAGAAGTCCGCGTGCTTCATTGGGCTAATGAAATATATATGGATCCTCGTGTTTCCAAGCCGGATTTGGTAAAACGTTGCTCTGAACACATAAGCGGCACGGGTGGTCCCCATTAGAGGTTCACGGCGCCATAAGCTCGTTGAAAAGGATTTGTGTGAAATATAGCAGAGTCTAGGACTGCTTTTAGAGTCCTGGTGGCCCAGAGGTAGCATACCCCGGTCACAATTATAAGATCGTGGGTTTGAATCCTAGTGGGGTGAGGCGTTGATTATATGTAGAAGTCTGTGTGCGTTATTGGGCTAATGAAATATATATGGATCCTCGGGTTTTGAAGCCGCATTTGGGTAAACGTTGCTCTGATCACCTAAGCGGCACGGGTGGTCCCCTATAGTGGTTCACGGCGCCATAAGCTCGTTGAACAAGCTTTGTGTGAAATATAGCAGAGTCTAGGACTGCTTTTTTTTCCTTGTGGCTCAGAGGTAGCGTTCCCCGGTCACAATTATAAGATCTTGGGTTTAAATCCTGGTGGGGTGAGGTGTTGATTATATGTAGAAGTCCGCGTGCTTTATTGGGCTAATGAAATATATATGGATCCTCTTGTTTCGAAGCCGCATTTGGTTAAACGTTGCTGTGATCACCTAAGCGGCACGGGTGGTCCCCTATAGTGGTTCACAGCGTCATAAGCTCGTTGAACAGGCTTTGTGTGAAATATAGTAGAGTCTAGGACTGCTTTTATTGTCCTGGTTGCCCAGAGGTAGCGTCCCCCGGTCACAATTATAAGATCGTGGCTTCAAATCCTGGTGGGGTGAGGCGTCAATTATATGTAGAAGTCTGCGTGCTTTATTGGGCTAATGAAATATATATGGATCCTCGGGTTTCGAAGCCGCATTTGGTTAAACGTGCCTGATCACCTTTTTGTGGCACGGGTGGTCCCCTATAGTGGTTCACAGCGCCATAAGCTCGTTGAAGAGGCTTTGCGTGAAATATAGTAGAGTCTAGGACTGCTTTTATTGTCCTAGTGGCCCAGAGGTAGCGTTCCCCGGTCACAATTATAAGATCGTGGGTTCAAATCCTAGTGGGGTGAGGTGTTGATTATATGTAGAAGTAAGCGTGCTTTATTGGGCTATTGAAATATATATTGATCCTCGTGTTTCGAAACCGGATTTGGTAAAACGTTGCTCCGATCACCTAAGTGGCACAGGTGGTCCCCATTAGAGGTTCATGGCGCCATAAGGTCGTTGAACAGGCTTTGTTCTGAAATATAGTAGAATCTAGGACTGCTTTTATTGTCCTGGTTGCCCAGAAGTAGCGTTCCCCGGTCACAATTATAAGATAGTGGGTTAAAATCCTGGTGGGGTGAGGTGTTGATTATATGTAGACGTCCGCGTGCTTTATTGTGCTAATGAAATATCTATGGATCCTCGTGTTTCCAAGCCGGATTTGGTAAAACGTTGCTCTTATCACCTAAGCGGCACAGGTGGTCCCCATTAGAGGTTCATCGCGCCATAAGGTCGTTGAACAGGCTCTGTGTGAAATATAGTAGAGTCTAGGACTGGTTTTATTGTCCTGGTTTCCCAGAGGTAGCGTTCCCCGGTCACAATTATAAGATCGTTGGTTCAAATCCTGGTGGGGTGAGGTGTTGATTATATGTAGAAGTCCGCGTGCTTTATTTGGCTAATGAAATATATATGGATCCTCGTGTTTCCAAGCCTGATTTGGTAAAACGTTGCTCTTATCACCTAAGCGGCACGGGTGGTCCCCTATAGTGGTTCACGGTGCCATAAGCTCATTGAACAGGCTTCGTGTGAAATATAACAGAGTCTAGGACTGCTTATAGTGTCCTCGTGGCCCATAGGTAGCATTCTTCGGTCACAATTATAAGATCGTGGGTTCGAATCCTGGTGGGGTGAGGTGTTGATTATATATAGAAGTCCGCGTGCTTTATTGGGCTAATGAAATATATATGGATCCTCGTGTTTCGAAGCCGGATTTGGTAAAACGTTGCTCTGATCACCTAAGCGGCACGGATGGTCCCTATTAGAGGTTTACAGCGTCATAAGCTCATTGAACAGGCTTTGTGTGAAATATAGCAGAGTCTAGGACTGCTTTTATTATCCTGGTGGCCCAGAGGTAGCATACCCCGGTCACAATTATAAGATCGTGGGTTTGAATCCTGGTGGGGTGAGGTGTTGATTATATGTAGAAGTCCCGAAAGTGCTTTTATTGGGCTAATGAAATATATATGATCCTCGTGTTTCAAGCCGGATTTGGTAAAACGTTGCTCTGATCACCTTAAGGGCACGGTGGTCCTCTATAAGCTCGCTGAACAGGCTTTTGAGTTAAATATAACAGAGTCTAGGATCAATTATAGTGTCCTGGTGGCCCATATAGGTAGCGCTCTCTCGGTCACAATTATAAAGATCGTGGTTTCTGAATCCTGGTGGGGTGAGGTGTTGATTATATGTAGAAGTCCGCGTGCTTTATTGGGCTAATGAAATATATATGGATCCTCGTGTTTCGAAGCCGGATTTGGTAAAACGTTGCTCTGATCACCTAAGCGGCACGGATGGTCCCCATTAGAGGTTTACAGCGTCATAAGCTCGTTGAACAGGCTTTGTGTGAAATATAGCAGAGTCTAGGACTGCTTTTTTGTCCTGGTGGCCCAGAGGTAGCGTTCCCCGGTCACAATTAGAAGATCGTGGGTTCGAATCCTGGTGGGGTGAGGTGTTGTTTATATGTAGAAGCCACGTGCTTTATTGGGCATATTAAATATATATGGATCCTCGTGTTTTGAAGCCGCATTTGGTAAAACGTTGCTCTGATCACCTAGGCAGCACGGGTGGTCTCCATTAGAGGTTCACAGCGCCATAAGCTCGTTGAACAGGCTTTGTGTGAAATATAGCAGAGCCTATGAATGCTTTTATTGTCCTGTTGGCCCAGAGGTAGCGTTCCCCGGTCAGAATTATAAGATTGTGGGTTTGAATCCTGGTTGGGTGAGGTGTTGATTATATGTAGAAGTCCGAGTGCTTTATTGGGCTAATGAAATATATATGGATCCTCGTGTTTCCAAGCCGGATTTGGTAAAACGTTGCTCTGATCACCTTAGCGGCACGGATGGTCCCCATTAGAGGTTCACAGCGTCATAAGCTCGTTGAACAGGCTTTGTGTGAAATATAGCAGAGTCTAGGACTACTTTTTTTGTCCTGGTGGCCCAGAGGTAGCGTTCCCCGGTCACAATTAGAAGATCATGGGTTCGAATCCTGGTGGGGTGAGGTGTTGTTTATATGTAGAAGTCCGCATGCTTTATTGGGAAAATGAAATATATATGGATCCTCGTGTTTTGAAGCCGCATTTGGTAAAACGTTGCTCTGATCACCTAGGCAGCACGGGTGGTCTCCATTAGAGGTTCACAGCGCCATAAGCTCGTTGAACAGGCTTTCTGTGAAATATAGCAGAGCCTACGAATGCTTTTATTGTCCTGTTGGCCCAAAGGTAGCGTTCCCCGGTCACAATTATAAGATTGTGGGTTTGAATCCTGGTGGGGTGAGGTGTTGATTATATGTAGAAGTACGAGTGCTTTATTGGGCTAATGAAATATATATGGATCCTCGTGTTTCCAAGCCGGATTTGGTAAAACGTTGCTCTGATCACCTAAGCGGCACGGATGGTCCCCATTAGAGGTTCACAGCGCCATATGCTCGTTGAACAGGCTTTTTGTGAAATATAGCAGTCTAGGACTGCTTTTATTGTCCTGGTGGCCCAGAGGTAGCGTTCCCCGGTCACAATTAGAAGATCGTGGGTTCGAATCCTGGTGGGGTGAGGTGTTGATTATATGTAGAAGTCCGCGGGTTTTATTGGGCAAATGAAATATATATGGATCCTAGTGTTTTGAAGCCGCATTTGGTAAAACGTTGCTCTGATCACCTAAGCGGCACGGGTGGTCCCCATTAGAGGTTCACGGCGCCAAAAGCTCGTTGAACAGGCTTTGTGTGAAATATAGCACAGTCTAGGACTGCTTTAATTATCCTGGTGGCCCAGAGGTAGCGTTCCCCGGTCACAATTATAAGATCGTGGGTTTAAATCCTAGTGGGGTGAGGTGTTGATTATATGTAGAAGTCCGCGTGCTTTATTGGGCTAATGAAATATATATGAATCCTCGTGTTTCGAAGCTGCATTTGGTAAAACGTTGCTCTGATCACCTAAGCGACACAGGTGGTCCCAATGAGAGGTTCACGGCGCCATAAGCTCGTTGAACAGGCTTTGTGTGAAATATAGCAGAGTCTAGGACTGCTTTTATTGGCCTGGTGGCCCAGAGGTAGCATTCCCCGGTCACAATTATAAGATCGTGGTTTCGAATCCTGGTGGAGTGAGGTGTTGATTATATGTAGAAGTCCGCGTGCTTTATTGGGTTAATGAAATATATATGGATCCTCGTGTTTCGAAGCCGGATTTGGTAAAACGTTGCTCTGATCACCTAAGCGGCCGGATGGTCCCCATTAGAGGTTCACAGCATCATAAGCTCGTTGAACAGGCTTTGTTTGAAATATAGCAGAGTCTAGGACTGCTTTTTTTGTCCTGGTTGCCCAGAGGTAGCGTTCCCCGGTCACAATTAGAAGATCGTGAGTTCGAATCCTGGTGGGGTGAGGTGTTGTTTATATGTAGAAGCCACGTGCTTTATTGGGCAAATGAAATATATATGGATCCTCGTGTTTTGAAGCCGCATTTGGTAAAACGTTGCTCTGATCA
>NW_024731913.1:0-14417 GCF_018991925.1 Homarus americanus | reverse complement strand
TGCTGAAAAGAATGAATTAAGTTGAATGTTTCAAGGTGGCTTCTGATTTTCGTAGCAATAATTGACTCTAGCAACTTGCCTATGATTGACGTGAGACTAATGGGACGGTAATTTGATGCAATTGATTTATCACCTTTTTTGAAAATCGGAACTGCATTTGCAAGTTTCCAAGCTTCTGGCACTAGGCCCGATTCTAATGACTTATTAAATAAAACTGCTAATGGATTACTCAACTCATCTCTACATTCTTTTAATATTCTAG
This sequence comes from Homarus americanus, assembly GCF_018991925.1. Classification (NCBI taxonomy): domain Eukaryota; kingdom Metazoa; phylum Arthropoda; class Malacostraca; order Decapoda; family Nephropidae; genus Homarus; species Homarus americanus. Next base: position 14,155 of record NW_024731913.1, on the reverse strand, counting down.
CATATACCTCGTCTGGACCAGGCGATTTATGAGGCTTCAGTTTGTTAATTTCTTTAAGCGCATCGTTACTAGTAATATTGATATTCATCAACATATTTTCGATACTGTCGTTATATACCTTATGAACTTCTGGAACTGTGCTAGGTTTTCATTTGTGAATACGGAGCGAAAATGACTATTTAACGTACTACACATTTCTAACTCATCATCAGTCATTTCTCCTGTCGTAGTCTTAAGGGGACCTATTGTATCTCTAACCTTTGATTTATACAGTTGATAAAAAGCTTTGGGGTTATTTTTCGATTCGTTTGCTTCCTTGATTTCATAATTTCTCTTTGCTTTCCTAATTTCTGTTTTACCTGTCTTGTTAGGTTCTGATAGTAACCAAGTAAGTGATTTTCGCCTTTCTTAACTTTTTTATATACTCCTTTCTTTTTCCCTAGAAGATCTAAGAGTCTATTATTCATCCATTTTGGTTGGTTCCGTATCGATCTGAATTTTCTTTTAGGGATGTGTTTCTTTTGAGCATTATTGATTGTCGCAATAAATTGTTCATAAGTAGCTGCTAAATTAAATTCGGGGTTCTCCCGTCCTAAGTTGACAGTTTCCGGAGGTGTGGGGGGGATTAATCTTTTGACCATAGGGTCATCCCTTAGGTCTCTCCTTAAGCTACCGTAATTAGCCTTCCTAAAATCCGGGATCAGGGCCGAATTTTCCTTCTTCCTGCCATCCCATATTATGTTAAAATATATGGCTTTATGATCACTGTTTCCTAGTTCGTCTCCAATCTCAACATCTTTTACTAGATTTTCATTATTACTGAGAACTAAATCGAGGATATTATTTCCTCTAGTGGGCGAGTTTATGAATTGATATAAAAAACTATCTTGTACTACTTCTAGAAAATCTTCAGATTCATTATCGCTAAGTTGATTTTTCCAATCTAAGCCTGAAAAGTTGAAATCGCCTAGAATACATACATTGTTTCTATCAGATGCCTTCTTTATTTCCTTTATTAGGTAGTAAATATCTCCGTTAGCCAGAATCCCTGAAACCCGGAACTTTCTGAAAGCCGTAATTAATTCCCAAAGCATAAATTTGCAGGAAACTTATGGCTTAAGTAATGATTTTCAAAGGGGCACATTTTCCTGAAAATTATGAGAAAAGCTTCCCAGATAACCGAGAAAATTCCGGAGATGGGGGATATATTTCTGGGTTCGAGAGATGATGTAATGGGCAATTTCAGGAACTACCGAGAACATTCTTCCAATACCATAAACATTCAGGGGACGAGGGATATTTTCTTGATTTGAGATAATCGTCTCGTTAACGGGAAAATTCTCATTCACGGAAGTGCTCTTCACCAATTGTTCCGGCTAACTGAGATCTTGTAGTGGTTACTCTACCATGCAGCAACTTCCCAGCACCAGACTGTTTTGTATATAATATATTTTATATAAGAAAACCACCATTAAGAGTTTCCTTTCTCCAACCCATCCTGAGTGTGAGACAACATCACATAACCCTACAATCACACAGTATTTGGTGTTTTACCCATAATAGAATTTGGGTAAATAACCACGGGTCTAAGGTTGGCCTGTGACAAGACACATAAGTTATACTAAGATAGCATTATTCTGGGCAATTTCAAATTAATTGGTTAATGATAGTATAGCCTTGCCTAACGTAAATGACAAAATCACTTCACTTAAATTACTCAGTTAGCCTAGACCCTGGTGTTTTCCTTTCAATGTTGGGGACATTTGGTCTGAATTGTCTTCAAATTCATACAAAAAACAACAATTTAAAACCTGAAAATATATCGGATTAGCCGTAAATTTTCTTAAATTCATACTCTACCTATGATAAAGTTCAAGGAAGTCTGGAACTAGGCCTAAGGTAGCTGCTAGACTAAGTGTCTCACTGACAGCCTGACACTCACCAAAAAACCATGTACACATTCTCTAAGCTAACATACCATAACATAACCAAACCAAACCTATCTAACCTATAACCTATTGGTATAATTTTATATTTAAATAATCCTCATGTTCTAACTAAACTAAGTAGGCCCCACGTTTAAACATTTATTTGCCTAAGACTGAAAAAGCAGTTATATAGGCTCCTATTAATCAAGTTAATTGCAATCCATATTTTATGCCTAATATCATTTAATTTTGGCTAGCCTATGGAAATTTATAGCCTTTCATGTTATCATAAGCCATATACATAAGAAAATAGGCTAAGGCTATTGGTTGAATATTAGAAAAACAAGGCGAAGTCTTGGCAGGAATGTTCACTTGACCTCATATTTGGCTTTCATTACTGAGGGATATTTACGGCTATACAACATTAATAAGTTCTATCTGCAAGTTTACTCAGTCATAAAACATATTTTTACCCTAAGTGTGAGCAATACAAACCTGTTTTGGTAAGAAATACTTTATAATGTGTAAGAAGACAAAAGATGCGTCTCTTCCAAACTGAGACAAACACAAACACTCAAGCCGCTTATTATGGCAACAAAAAAGAGAAAGTGAAATATTATATTTCAGTATGTTTATGTACAAAACATTTTCTTCGTTATTGTATGATAAAACAAGTCTAACAAGCATTATTAAAACATATATTATTATTATTTTTTATACAATCGGGAATTAGTCACTACTACATCCGGGTTGAGGGTGTTACACAATCTCGGGAGCTGGTGTAAGTTACTTGCGTTAACTTACGGAGTTCGATGTCAAATATTTGTTTTGAGTATACCATCTGTGTTTTAAGTATGCCAATCTGAGACTGTGAGTTCAGTTACGGGTACACAACGACATACAGTCCCATAAATTTTTTTGAGTATCCGGCCCCTGGATATTTATCGATTTGCGGATCGTATTCGGGGTAATGGTTAGCCAGTGCAGTTGGCGAGCTGTCCAGTCTTCTCGGACTATTCCGTGACACTGTGTCATGCAGCTCGTTAACTTAGGGTGTGGTTGTTGTGTTGGCTACAGCTTCTACACCTTAACAAATTCACGCCTAGGAGGCCCTTGGGCCGGCCATTCTCGATTTCGAGTGGCTTCCATTATATATTTTCCTTGCCATTGAAGTTAAGTTATGAGCGCCATCTATGAAACATATATATCATTACTACTTCTTACCCAGAACAATCACTTTAAATATTTATCTTAAGACGAAAACAAAAATAACACTATTAATGCCTCTATGTGCTTTATCTATCTCAATTGTTGGCTTACCTAGAGCTGAGACTTTCCTCCTTACAAAACTAATGTTGTCGGCGCCATCTGTGAAATGTATTCGGCACTAATAATGGTTTCCCCAGAGGTGACACTAGCAACAAACATCCTCCAGTAAAAAACTAACTTTGTAAGCTCCATCAACTGTATGTGCTGTATTTGAAACTATTACTGTCTTACCCAGAGGGGATATTTAAAGCACACGCCCCTTGTATAAAAATAACATTTACCAACGCCATCTATGAACCGTATTCGACAGTACTCCTCACGTATTCCAAGGTTCCCAGACTCAAGCGGACCGGAGGAATGGGCAGACCCGGAAATTCAGGAGAAGACGGTGGTGTGGCGCGGGTCGTAACACCCATCACGTCTTGCTCCACTGTTGATGAAGGGATATTGCCGGATTCCTGAAAATTAGAAGGGAGCTCTGACCAGCTTCAAAAATGTGTCCGATTTAATCCCACCCTGAATGACTGTCGTGATGAGTTGGGCTATTTTTTTTTTCATTAAATTTAAAAAGATGAGAGAGAAAATTATCATCCCAGTTGCCTTTAGAGAGAGAGAGATAGAGATTGAGAGAAATAAAGACTAAAAGATAAGAAAATTAGCTGGGATTTGGAAAGAGACAGAGATAGAAATAAGGAGTATAAAGACGAAAAAAGACCTGTTGAGAGAGAGAGAGAGAGAGAGAGAGAGAGAGAGAGAGAGAGAGATAAATGGTTCTCAGGTTGTATCAAGGCCAATTTAAAACCTGAAAAGCTACGTTTTTTAAATTAAAAAGTAAAGAGATTAACGTGGAAGAGAAGATGAAGAAGATGAAGAAGAAGAAGACGAAGAAGAGGCAGCGAAAACGAAGATGAGAAGAGGAAGAACAGGAAAAAAAGGAAGAAGAAAATGAAGTTGGGAGGTAAGAATAGAAAATATAGGTGATGAGAAGTTGGGAATAAACGAGTAAGAAGAGGAGAGGAAAAGGTACTCATAAGAAGAGAAGAGAAGAGACGAGAAGAGAAGACAAAGGCGTAGTAGAAAGTGGAGGAAGGAGTGATCACTGGACAGTTCAGTCAACTTCATGATTCCTGCCCCAAGTTTTTGATGACAGTGTAATCGTAAAAACCCGCCAGGGGGAGAAGGAGGAAGGGAAAGTAAGGGGTAGGAGGGAGGAAGGAAAGGAGGGAGAGAAAGTTATGGGTAAGAGGGAGAAAGTAAATGAGGGAGGGAAAGTAAGGGGTAGGAGGGAGAAAGGAAAGGAGGGAGAGAAAGTAATGGGTAGGAGGGAGAAAGTAAAGGAGGGAGGGAAAGTAAGGGATAGGAGAGAGGAAGGAAGGAAGAAGGGGAGAGAAAGTATTGGGTAGGAGGGAGGGAAAGTAAGGGGTAGGAGGGAGGAAGGACAGGGAGGGAGGGAAAGTAAGAGGTAGGAGGAAGGGAAGAACAATTGACGAAGGGTAAGACGGAAGAAGGGAGAGAAAGGGGTAGGAAGGTGGGAGGAGGGAAAGAGGAAGTGTAAGAAGGGAGGAGAGTAGGAGAAAGGAAGAGGAAAGAGAGAGAGAATAATATGAATAAGAGGGTCATTTTCCTCCTTATCCTTTCCCTACCTCGCTACTCCACACCCTCACCCACCCTCTCTCCTTTCATCACCCACAATCCCTCCGCCCTTACCCTAAACACCCTCCCCCCCACCACCCCACCTAGGCAGCGCAACAAAGAGCACCACTAACATAAAACTTTTAGCGAAGGTCTTTATTATGGCGCTAAGAAAACGACGTAATCAAGGGAGTAAATAGAAAACGTTAGGCCTTAGTGTGGACGGGGGACTATGCTGCTGGTACGTCAGGATGGCCTAGTGCCCCCCCCCCCCCGTCTTAAGAGCAACTCAACGGACGAGTTATTTATTTATCATAGGACGCTAACCTGACCTAACCTAACCTAACCTAACCTAACCAATAGATCTTACGGTAATTTTGGTCAGAATGAATTAATTTTGGTTACGTTAGGTTAGGTTTGTGATACTGTTCTTACACTGTCTGTCTGTCCTCTTCCTACTCCCTCCCTCTCTTCTTCTCTCTTACCTTCCCTTCCTTCCTCCCTCCTTCCCAATTTCCCTCCCACCTACCCTCACTCCCTCCTTCCCCCTTTCCCTACTCTTCAAAAAACCCTCCAAAACTTGATACCTAGATGGACAATGGAAGCTCCTCTGAGTTCCTGAATTACAGATAAGCTTCAAGATAGGCTGACTGACTTCTCTCTCTCACCCACTCTACCTCCTTCCCTCACCTCCTCCCTCTCTTCTTCCCTCACCTACGACTCCCCCTCTCCTCTCCATCCTTCCTCACTTCCTCCTCCCTCTTTCACTTCCTTCCTCTCTCATCCACCCATCTCCCTTCCCCTCTCTCTCCTATCTCCGTCAGAATAATGCCGACAGCGATGATGGAAATTGTTTTATTACTCTTATAAGGAAATGAAGGGATAATGGAGGAAATAGTTTAATTATAGTTTAATGGTAAGAGAGGCGATAAAAGGACATCTTACAGTGAGCGTCTCTCTACTGCCACTATGGAGGAATAGAGCAGCGTGAGGAAGACTATATTATTTCCTTCATGAGGGGTATTATATATATATTTTTTATCATCTTTTTTTTTAAGTGAAATATACTGAGTTGTGTGTGTGTGTGTGTGTGTGTGTGTGTGTGTGTGTGTGTGTGTTTTAAAGTGTTATATATTTTTATTTTTATTTGTTTTTGTTATGTTTATTTGTATATGTAATATTCAGAAATTTCAGAGTAATTTCAAATGCCCCGCCATGAGTGATACTGAGCGTTCAAGGTCATCTGAGGGGAGGGAGCGCTGCCTGCTCGTAGCGAGAGATTGCGGAACTAGGCCTATATGATATTAAATGTGATTTAACGAATTAATAATGATGCGATTCATGAAGTTAAGGGACTATTATTGAATTTGAAATTATTATAGATCGTTTAGCAGTCTGAATAATGTTACGGGTGTCCCAAGGAGTTATTAGTTAGGCGGTAAATATATCACGTAGGCCCAAGCTAGCGCCTTGGGGAGACGCGACGCTGGCTAGGCCCAGTCCCGGAGAGCATTCACACAGACAAGACGTTCCGCGCGTCCATCAGAAATAGTCACGTGGCCTAGTCACCTGTGCTGCGCTATTGCAGTATAACAAGTAAGTCTCATTCGATCTCAGACAGGGTTAGATAGGGCAGTGATAAAGTAAACTAGAGCTAACAGTGAGTTCATTTCAGGGTTTCCGTCAGAACCCACTTGATTGGAGTTTGGAGTTGACTGGAGTTGACCGGAGTTGACTGCGAGAGATTGACTGCCGTTGATGATTGAGGGTGGCGATTGTCGCCATTGGACCGATCAGTGTAGGCCTGTCACTGTTTAGCGGGGTAGCAAAGGATCTCTTGAGTGAACGAGTGCTCCCGACAACTAACACGACACGGGACCAGCATCAGCAGTGGGTGATCAGTTCTTACCACTCCGGTGCACAACCCCACATGTCCCGAGCAGCTAGTGAAACCCTCTTGCTAACGGGAAGCTAAAGTTTCTCTCAACTGCACAAGGTCTGATTGGCTCACTCTCTTCCTGCCCATGGACGCACTGGGAGTACACTGAGGCTATCTGAGTATATTAATGGTCACACACTGAGACCGTGAGTCTAGGACTCTAGGAGATACCTAGAGGAACATTTTATCTTCCTTATCACGGGTGTAGTTAACACCATTCCTCAGACTGATATTATCTTGACGTGTGTAGTTTAATATTTCTTAAATAATTTTGATAGTAGTGTTTTTTTGAATGTTTGTGCCATTAAGTGGAACCAGAGTGATACTGTGATTTGATTCTTTTAATGCCTCTAATTCTTCATAATTCTGATCTCAGGTATAACCTTGTTCCCCAGAGCAGTGGTTAGGTTAGGTTAGGAAGTGTACACCTGTTGGGGTGCTATAATTTTGTTGAGTGATATTATTTTGCTGAAAGCCCTTAGGGCCTATTCATTGTAGAGTATTTAATTTCTTATTTTTATTACCATTTCCTAAGTGACTGATATTATTTTGTGAAAGCCCTTAAGGCCTGTTCATATGTGCAATTAACATTTCTTAATACTTTAAATTTATTGTTGCCTGTGTTTCTAATAATTTCTATGTCATGTATAACTTTTATTCCCCAGAGTAGTGGTTAAAGTTTAAGTTAAGAGGTGCGCATATTGGTGTACCATTATTTGATTGTGTTTGTAGTGTTGGAGGGAATATAAGTGTCTAAATTTTACAGTGTGTCTCATTCATCCCAGTCACAGACGCTATCCTTCCACGGGTCACGGACAGTTCATTTTGTGTAGTAGATTTAAGTGTTCTTGTGCTGGTTCGGGATTTTTCTCAAAGGGGCGCTTCCACTGCCTTTACCATCTATTAAATTTTAATAAACCCCAAGTCAAGTGAGAAATTAAAGTCCAGCAAATTCCGACCGGTTACAAATGGTAGCAGAGCGTAGTTATTTTTAATGTCGTGACTGATAGTACTGTGGTTGGGATAATGAACGCCATCATGTGTTGGTTAGCAATGGTAGGGATTGAACTCGCACTGATGCTCATCCTTGTGCCCGGACTGAGTTGGTTAGGCTTGACAATAGAGATGTGTATGAGGAGGAAGAGAGACGGCCGCGGGACCTTGGTACAGCTGAGAGAGGAGTTCGGAGACCTAAAGAGGGATTATCAAGCACAGGTAAACAGGTTCAAGTGGGAGTCTCAGGCACACATTCAACGGTTCAGGGAGGAAACAAGGGGTGAATGTCAGGCACACGTCCAGCAGTCAAGGAAGTGTGAGGTCCAAGTGGGAAATATAGGGGTACGTAAGTAGTTCAGAGAGGTTGATCGAGCCCTCCAGCTGAGAGACAAGACGAAGCCGACCGATTACAGTTTAGGGTGCATGGTAATGAGAAAAGGCAGGTTGTAGGGGGTGAGTTGGAGGAGTTGTGAGTAGGGCAGAGGGGATTGGAGAGATGGTTAGGTCAGAGATGTGCGTTGAGTAGTGGTTGCTGTCATGAGCAGGATTGAGTTGCTGTCATGAGCGGGATTGAGAGTACGGTTGTAATGTCCAGGGCCTCACTAAGATGGACTGGTACATTGTCAGAGGGTTGGTCTGCCGGCATGAGGTTCGGAGACGTGGACTGAGTATTGTTTTGACACTGGTTCCTCTTAGTTCAAGGGCCAGGCAAAAGGAGAGAATGTTGGAGATGGACTGTGTATTTTTTTGACACTGGTTCCTCTTAGTTCAAGGGCCAGGCAAAAGGAGAGCATGCTTGTTTTGGACTGTGTATTTTTTTGACACTGGTTCCTCTTTGTTCAAGGGCCAGGCCAAAGGAGAGCATGTTTGTTTTGGGCTGGTATTAATTTTGACATTGGTTCTCTAGTTAAGGGCCAGGCAAAAGGGGAGCGTGATGTTCTGGTTGGATTGAGTTGGGCTAGGAAGAAATGGAGTTGCTAGCTGCGAGTGGAATAGTACAGAGTTGAAGGTGGGTTCTAAGTTGTTCTCTCAGCACATGAGGGCAGTGCTGTCTTTTTTAGGGGGGTCGAGTGTTAGCGGGAGAGAAAAGGAGAGAAGAGAAGACGGGAATGCTGCATTTAGCAAAAGGGGTGAGGTGCAGTCCTTAGAACAAAATTTTAGGGGGGTCGTATGCATGTTTTCTCAGCACATGAGGACAGTGCTGTCTTTTTTTTAGGGGGGTCGATTGTAATATTCAGAAATTTCAGAGTAATTTCAAATGCCCCGCCATGAGTGATACTGAGCGTTCAAGGTCATCTGAGGGGAGGGAGCGCTGCCTGCTCGTAGCGAGAGATTGCGGAACTAGGCCTATATGATATTAAATGTGATTTAACGAATTAATAATGATGCGATTCATGAAGTTAAGGGACTATTATTGAATTTGAAATTATTATAGATCGTTTAGCAGTCTGAATAATGTTACGGGTGTCCCAAGGAGTTATTAGTTAGGCGGTAAATATATCACGTAGGCCCAAGCTAGCGCCTTGGGGAGACGCGATGCTGGCTAGGCCCAGTCCCGGAGAGCATTCACACAGACAAGACGTTCCGCGCGTCCATCAGAAATAGTCACGTGGCCTAGTCACCTGTGCTGCGCTATTGCAGTATAACAAGTAAGTCTCATTCGATCTCAGACAGGGTTAGATAGGGCAGTGATAAAGTAAACTAGAGCTAACAGTGAGTTCATTTCAGGGTTTCCGTCAGAACCCACTTGACTGGAGTTGACCGGAGTTGACTGCGAGAGATTGACTGCCGTTGATGATTGAGGGTGGCGATTGTCTGTCACTGTTTAGCGGGGTAGCAAAGGATCTCTTGAGTGAACGAGTGCTCCCGACAACTAACACGACACGGGACCAGCATCAGCAGTGGGTGATCAGTTCTTACCACTCCGGTGCACAACCCCACATGTCCCGAGCAGCTAGTGAAACCCTCTTGCTAACGGGAAGCTAAAGTTTCTCTCAACTGCACAAGGTCTGATTGGCTCACTCTCTTCCTGCCCATGGACGCACTGGGAGTACACTGAGGCTATCTGAGTATATTAATGGTCACACACTGAGACCGTGAGTCTAGGACTCTAGGAGATACCTAGAGGAACATTTTATCTTCCTTATCACGGGTGTAGTTAACACCATTCCTCAGACTGATATTATCTTGACGTGTGTAGTTTAATATTTCTTAAATAATTTTGATAGTAGTGTTTTTTTGAATGTTTGTGCCATTAAGTGGAACCAGAGTGATACTGTGATTTGATTCTTTTAATGCCTCTAATTCTTCATAATTCTGATCTCAGGTATAACCTTGTTCCCCAGAGCAGTGGTTAGGTTAGGTTAGGAAGTGTACACCTGTTGGGGTGCTATAATTTTGTTGAGTGATATTATTTTGCTGAAAGCCCTTAAGGCCTATTCATTGTGGAGTATTTAATTTCTTATTTTTTAGTACCATTTCCTAAGTGACTGATATTATTTTGTGAAAGCCCTTAAGGCCTGTTCATATGTGCAATTAACATTTCTTAATACTTTAAATTTATTGTTGCCTGTGTTTCTAATAATTTCTATGTCATGTATAACTTTTATTCCCCAGAGTAGTGGTTAAAGTTTAAGTTAAGAGGTGCGCATATTGGTGTACCATTATTTGATTGTGTTTGTAGTGTTGGAGGGAATATAAGTGTCTAAATTTTACAGTGTGTCTCATTCATCCCAGTCACAGACGCTATCCTTCCACGGGTCACGGACAGTTCATTTTGTGTAGTAGATTTAAGTGTTCTTGTGCTGGTTCGGGATTTTTCTCAAAGGGGCGCTTCCACTGCCTTTACCATCTATTAAATTTTAATAAACCCCAAGTCAAGGGAGAAATTAAAGTCCAGCAAATTCCGACCGGTTACATATATAATTGTTATTTATTTATTTATTTATGTATTTATTATCTAACTAAATTGGACAGACTTAACGAATTATATAACGAAGGGGAAAAGTATATAGCTAACTAAATAACTAAACAGGATAGAGTTAACTAATTCAATAACCAGGGAGGATAGACGCCAACATTAACATACAGTACACCTTAGACGCCAATATCGCCAATATTAACACACACACACACACACACACACACACACACACACACACACCAATGATTTTATGCCTGTAGGGGTAGGTGGATGAGATAGATAGATAGATAGATAGAGATGAATAACCAGCAGTATAACCTAAGCTAGAGAGAGAGAGAGAGAGAGAGAGAGAGAGAGAGAGAGAGAGAGAGAGAGAGAGAGAGAGAGAGAGAGAGAGAGAGAGAGAGAAATAGACAAAAACCTGAGAGATAAAAAGAGACAGTGATAAAGAGAGAGAGAGAGAGAGAGAGAGAGCGAGAGAGAGAGAGAGAGAGAACACAATAGGCAGTAATTTCTCAACAAACTTTATCTCCCTCCTTCCCTCCATACAACTGAGAGATATATTTATAACTCTACCTAATAATAAACTCTTTCTACCTCAAGTTTTCTTAATTATTATTTTGTGTGAGAGAAGTTAAGGGGGTGTGGAGGCATCTTGGAGCTAGTGGTCAGGTGGTTTGTGTGGTAATTGGTACTTCTTTCTTTTAATGATTATGAGGGGAGAATTGTTCTTTTTCTTGTTCTTCTTTTTGTTATTTTTTCTTTTTGTATTTTTGTGATTGTTGTTGTTCGTTTTCATCTTCTTCTTCTTCTTCTTGTACTTTTTGTTGTTGTTGTTGTCGTTATCATTGTTATTGTTATTGTTATTGCTATGTTATTATTATTATTATTATCGTTCTCATAAGTGTCACCAACAGGATACGTGTTAGCATTACCTATTGCAAATTCTTATCAACGTCTATCCTAATGTGGTTGGACATACATATAATAAGTTGGGGCGGGACTACTGGCAGTTCTCTGGTGCCTCTCCCTCTTCCCTCTCTAACGCAGCCTCTACTGCAGGGGTTCTCAACCAGGGGGGAAAACTGATTCGGGAGCAAGAGATATGTTCGATGAGAAATCAATCACAGAATTTTGGCCCTTGATGTGCGATTCCTACCCAAAAGTGGCAGAAAGAGCTATCCGTGCATTGCTTCCGTTTGTGTCGACATATCTTTGTGAGTCAGGCTTTTCAACTCTGTTGCAAATTAAAACGAAGCAACGTAGTAGATTAGTGGTAGAAAATGACCTGCGTTGTGCCCTTTCAAGCACTCCTCCGCGTATCCCAGAATTGGAGAAGAAAAAACAATCACAGGTTTCTCATTGACTGTAATCTTCATCAGAATAAAATTAATTACAAATTTACAATATCCTGGTATTCTATTGAACTTTTTGTTTATTGCATTATGCTTCAGTTTGGTCTGTTAAGTAATTCATTATAAATAAAAAAAAAACTATTTTACTTTTATTCAAGTTTTATAAATCCATCAACATTTTCAATTGGCATTTAATTTGTAAAACTCCACCATAAAAATAATCCATGTAAAATTGTAAATGTATATGTACTAATATGGAAAAAATAAAGGATTTTCAGTATTATATTCATATTATTTGGAATGCACTTTTTGAGGCAGACAATCTTGGAAAGGAGGAGGGAATGACATTCTGACATATGGTGAAAGGGGTGCATGGGGCAAACAAGGTTGAGAACCACTGATCTAGTGGGTAGTACTGGCGGCCTGGCTGACGTATGAACATCCCCTTAAATGCCACACACTATTACTCTCATCCATTTTTCAGACTCTCCTTGGGAACCTTCATCTGTGTGTGGGTGGTGGCAGAGGTCCTTGGTGGTGCTGGCTCCCGTCATCGGACAGACAGACACTCTGGACAGATGAATACAGAAGGTTAGTGCATTTTAGTAAAGATTGCTATTGCCGTCAGTATTGTTATCGTTATTAACTTTAATATCAGTAATACTTTCGTTTATTACTTTTGTTCAGCTGAGAGTCTCATAACGTCATCTTAACACTCCCAAGTAACGACAGAACTGATCTTATACTTCCTACAAGATGGAGCTATAGATGCCATCTGACATTCCGACTACCTTACCCTTGACTCTACTGTGATGGGAGAAAATTGGCAATTTCGTTAAATAGGAAACACCAGTCACTCGACACATAAGCTCCAGGTCCATTTCAAGTCGGCCTTGTAGACAATATTAAGGGGATGAAGGCCAGTATCGCCTTTTCTTCCCTCAAGGATGCTCTACCCTCCGAGTAATAGGATTGAAACTCCTTCACGGGGTGTCGAGCACTTCTCAGAGAGCCCGACTAATCACCTCCTCGGTGTTGGATTCCCTGTGATGCGATGCTTACTTGTCTATTCTGGGAGAGCGAGTAACGAGCTTTGCGTCGTTTATAGTTTAATTGTTTAGTACCAATCAGGTGTACACGTGAAGGCAAGAGCTACGTGACTTGCCCTGGAGACAAACATAATTAATAAATGATGGAAAGGTTAAGCAGATGTGTCTTTTAATGTGTTTATAGATGTGGTGGAGGCGTAAGTGTAAACAGGATGACTGGCGAACGCTCACATCTACCCACATGATTATATGTACGTACGTTTCTTACTGGACACACACACACACACACACGTTATGCTTAGTAATTTACATATCCCTAAATTTATATTTATCTTCTTTCTCTTATTATCTAGTCTCTCTTCCCCCCCCCCTCTCTCTCTCTCTCTCTCTCTCTCTCTCTCTCTCTTATTGTCCTTGTATCTCTCTCTCTCTCTCTCTCATTACCCCGAGTCCCTCTCTTTCACTTACTCGATCTTCAAAAATTTCAAAAGATTTACATTACGTTTATCAATAAGACCACGTGTGTGTGTGTGTGTGTGTGTGAGTGTGTGTGTGTGTGCCCTCCTAGTTCCTCCAAGCCTCAGCCTTCTCCTAGCTCCTACCATACTCCTCTGCCCCTTTCAATCCACTTCCCTCCCCTCCCTCAGCTCCTAGCTCCTAGCGCTCAGGCCTCCAATTGCCCCTTAGCCGCTTAACAGCCGCCTCCTGACCACTACTCCCTTTTTAACCTCATTCTTGCTACTTATCCCTATTAGTCCTTTCCTAGCCATTAGCCTCCTCCTACTCCGCTCTCCTAGCCACTCGCCTCCACCTACCCCCTTTCCTATCCACTATCCCTCTCGTAGCACCAATCCTAGCCAATAATCGCTTCCTAGCCCCTCCTAGCCCCCTCCTAGCCATCCCTGTGGTGTGACACTTGCTTTCTGCTGACAAGGACAGAACCAGCGTGATTGGCACTGCTCTCTCTCTCTCTCTCTCTCTCTCTCTCTCTCTCTCTCTCTCTCTCTTTCTTTTCTCATTCTTTCTCTTCTCAACTTCTCTCTTATCTTCTCTTTCTCCTCTCT
>NW_024731912.1:0-1876 GCF_018991925.1 Homarus americanus | reverse complement strand
GCACCTACACCCCACTGCCTGGCATAGGATGTAGGGTTGTGCACCTACACCCCACTGCCTGGCATAGGATGTAGGGTTGTGCACCAACACCCCACTGCCTGGCATAGGATGTAGGGTTGTGCACCAACACCCCACTGCCTGGCATAGGATGTAGGGTTGTGCACCTCCACCCCACTGCCTGGCATAGGATGTAGGGTTGTGCACCTATACCCCACTGCCTGGCATAGGATGTAGGGTTGTGCACCTACACCCCACTGCCTGGCATAGGATGTAGGGTTGTGCACCTATACCCCACTGCCTGGTGTAGGATGTAGGGTTGTGCACCTACACCCCACTGCCCGGGTGGCATGTGAAGCTGCACCCACACCCCGCCGCCTGGCATAGGATGGTGGGGCTGCACCCACACCACTGCCTGGCATAGGATGTAAAGTTGCACCCCACACCCCACTGTCAAGGATGGTAGCAGCACCACACCCCACCGCCCATGATGCCGGGTTGTGCACCACACCCGCTGCCTGGCATAGGGATGGGGTTGTGCACCCACACCTCCACTGCCTGGCATAGGATGGGCTGCACCTCCACACCACTGCCTGGGCAGATGGCCGCACCCAAACCCGCTGCCCGGCAATAGATGGGGTTGTGCACCCACACCCCCACTGCCTGGCATAGGGATGGGAGCCAGCACCTACACCCCACTGCCTGGCATAGATGGGGGTTGTGCACCCACACCCCACTGCCCGGGTGGGATGGTGTTGCACCCAGCACCCCCACTGCCCGGGCATAGATGGGGCGCACCTAAACCCCGCCTGGGCAGATGCTGCACTCTCCACACCACTGCCTGGGCATAGGATGAAGCAACAAACCCACTGCCTGGCATAGGATGTAGGGTTGTGCACCTACACCCCACTGCCTGGCATAGGATGTAGGGTTGTGCACCTATACCCCACTGCCTGGCATAGGATGTAGTGTTGTGCACCTACACCCCACTGCCTGGCATAGGATGTAGTGTTGTGCACCTACACCCCACTGCCTGGCATAGGATGTAGGGTTGTGCACCTACACCCCACTGCCTGGCATAGGATGTAGTGTTGTGCACCTCCACACCACTGCCTGGCATAGGATGTAGTGTTGTGCACCCACACCCCACTGCCTGGCATAGGATGTAGGGTTGTGCACCTCCACACCACCGCCTGGCACAGATGGTAAGCGCACCCAACTCCCCGCTGCTCTGGGCATAGGATGTAGGCTGCACTCCACCACTGCCTGGCATAGGATGTAGTGTTGTGCACCCACACCCCACTGCCTGGCATAGGATGTAGTGTTGTGCACCTACACCCCACTGCCTGGTGTAGGATGTAGGGTTGTGCACCTCTACCCCACTGCCTGGCATAGGATGTAGGGTTGTGCACCTACACCCCACTGCCTGGCATAGGATGTAGGGTTGTGCACCTACACCCCACTGCCTGGCATAGGATGTAGGGTTGTGCACCTCCACCCCACTGCCTGGCATAGGATGTAGGGTTGTGCACCTACACCCCACTGCCTGGTGTAGGATGTAGGGTTGTGCACCTACATCCCACTGCCTGGCATAGGATGTAGGGTTGTGCACCCACACCCCACTGCCTGGCATAGGATGTAGGGTTGTGCACCTACACCCCACTGCCTGGCATAGGATGTAGGGTTGTGCACCTACACCCCACTGCCTGGCATAGGATGTAGTGTTGTGCACCTCTACCCCACTGCCTGGCATAGGATGTAGGGTTGTGCACCCACACCCCACTGCCTGGTGTAGGATGTAGTGTTGTGCACCTACACCCCACTGCCTGGCATAGGATGTAGTGTTGTGCACCTACACCCCACTGCCTGGTGTAGGATG
>NW_024731911.1:0-49612 GCF_018991925.1 Homarus americanus | reverse complement strand
GGTCGATGCGGTTGTGTTGGAATGCGGTGTGGTGTGCATTGAGGTCGGCCATTAGTATTACAGGTAGGTGTGAGTTGTTAAAGATGGAGTTTAGGTCTGTGAAGGGGATACGCGAGTTAGGTCTTGAGTATGTTGTGCAGATGATAATCTGTCCGTGTTGAGTGTCGATCTTGGCGGCCATGAAGTGTTTGAAGGCAAAGTTGGTGATGAATTCGTGTTTCATGGAGGATCTGATGAGGATTGCAACGCCCTCGAATAGTTCGTGGGGTGATTGTCTGCTTGTGTAGCCGAAGTGCTTGATTTTGGTGTTTGTGCATGTTGAGTTGAGGAGGAGGATGTCTGGGTTGTGTTCTTGTATGAGGAGAGAGATGGCGTGTCTGTTTGAGTGATATGCTCTACAGTTGTATTGCATAATGGTGATCATGTTGTATAATTTGTTACTTATATGAGATTGAAATTCTGGGGTGCAGGGATGAGGTCTAACTTGTCGAGTGACTGTGAGCGAGGTCTGAGTGAGGTATATGTAGGTGAGGGATGGGCGGTTACGTGACTGTGTGTGTGGGGGAGTCGGGAGGATGAGTGGAGTGTGCTAGGTTCGTGTCGGGGTTGTTTCCTGTTTTCTTTGGGGTAGTGCCGAATAGATTTATTTTAATTATAGATTTAGTTGGATGTGTGTATTTTATAATTCTTTTGCTGTCATGTGTGTAGGAAGAAAGGGGGGAGGTGTTCTTCCTCTTAGGTCTAGTGGTCTTGACCACCAGTTCAGTGGGGGGATGGGCTGCCATTTTATTCTTGGGAGTCTGAGGTGTTAGGGGAAGATTGGGTTTGGTTCGGATTTTTGTGGCCCGGGAGTTCATCGTAGTCGTGTGGGAAAAGTCAGGTGTAGGCAAGGTCAAGGTGGAGGGGTCGGGAGGTTTTGGACTGATTACTCCGGGGGGTGAGGTAATAGTAGGTTGGTGAGATAAGTCAGGTGTGGGCATGGCAGAAGTGGAGGGGCGGAGGGAGATTGCAGTGGTTTCTCTGGGGGAAGGGGGTGGCATGCTGGTCCGGTCGGGGATGGGGGCAGTGGGGAAGATGAGGTCGGGACCGGTTCTGAAGGAATCAGGAATGTGTATGGTAGGGAGGCCGTTCTCCCTCAAACCATCAATTGCCAGTTTCAGAAAAAGAGACCTGTTTCCGTTGCTTAGGGTATGTGCCAGAAGTATGATGGTGGTGATTTTTGCATCCATGTCGGAGGAGGGTGGGGGGGCGGTCACGTTGTTGGTCCAGCAAGTGCGGGTGGGGAGGGTCGTGGCAGTAGGGAGTGAGTGGTGGGGAGGTGGAGGTGGTGCTGTGGGGGGTGCGGTGGGGGGTGCTGTAGGAGGTGAAGGTCGGCGGGGAGGGAGTGGTGTTGTGCTATTGTCGAGTCTGATTTTGCACTTGTTGCTGATGGCAGCGTGAGCGCCTTTACAGTTGCAGCATTTAGTTACCGTGGCAGTGCAGTTTCGGTATGAGTGGCCTTGATTGGCACACTTTGAGCAAGTTATTGTGTTACTGCAACGGTTGATGTTGTGCCCGAATTGGTAGCAATTGAAACATTGGTGTACTTGTATGAAGTGTTGGAATTCAATGTCTCTTGAGGGGATGATATTGCTGCCGATTTTTATTCCGTATGATTTTAATTTGATGGCGTCAGTTTGAGTAGCCGTAGTGATTTTTAACATGGGGAGAGTTCCCATCCGGGCTGCATATGTCATTTGGGGGGTGTTTTGTGAGTTGAGGTCTGTCAATAGGTTAGGGTTGTCAAGGATCTGAGGGATGACTTTTCTACATATGAGGGTGCATTTTGCGCGGTATTCGGGTGAGCTGAGGACCGTTAGGCCATTGTTTTTCAGTCTGTTGTACATTGCTGGGGAGTGGAATAGGTCGGCATCTTCATCAGTTTGTACAAATATTTTGATAATGTCGTCATTGGTGAAGGAACGGATCTGAAATATACAGGTCAGCTGGAAAATAAGTGAGGCGAGGTCCATGCACGGTTGGATGGTACGGTCCACTTTAATTTTAATTGAAGGCATGTTAACTGTTTGAATTGGAGATTTATGGAGATCTCCCCTAACAGTCCCTAATTTCCTGCGCCCCTCACGTAGGGGAGGCCCTGCACTATCACAGGGGTCCCCAGGCGAATCGGCAGGCTGTGCTGACCCTCCACCCTTCACACAAACACGCACTAGCGAGGTGTGGGGACAGAGGGCGTTTCCAGACGAATACTCCCCTGTACATCAGCTGACAGGGGAATAGGTCCTTTCACGGCACGGAAGAGAAGGATTAGAGTAGAAGAAAAAGGTCTGAAAACTCACTGCCGACTCTCTCTTCACACCAAGCCCCTCAGCAGCATTCGGGGTTCCTAAGGGAGGTCCGATACTGTAGGAGAGGCTCAATGTGTTGATTGAATCAACAGAATTGTCAGTTGGGGAATTGAAGTCAGGTGCTTTGGTTTTCCAAGGTACGTGGGAAGGTGGGAGAGGTCCAATGACTAGCCAATCAGCTGTGTCTGTTCCTTCTCCGACTTCCACTTCGCTCTGTGACTGACTGCTACTGCTCCTGACTGCGACTGCTCCCGACTGCGACTGGCGACTCACTGATGTCGCGTACAGCTAGAACTAGAAAAATGCTAGTGACAGGGGGGAAGGAGGTTCAGAGGAAGAATAAAGGGAGGATGGAAGTGAATTTTAGAAGGAAAGAACAGGTGCAGTGGCTAAACACCGCTTGCGTGAGGGGGTAGGCAAAATGCCCTGAGGGTGCAACAATCACAATCAGGACGAGGCAGAGGGAGGGCGGGAGCAGGTCCGGGCAAGGAAAGGGCTAACGCGGGTGCTCTGGTTGTCGTCTCGCTTAGGCAGTGTTGGCAAAGCGGAGGAAGAACCGCCCCGCCACGGCGGCGGTGCAAGCCGAGAAGCGCAGGTGGACGGACGCATAGGCCACACACGAACAAATTAACAGAGAAGGTGAAAACATGGAAATTTTGCTAGTCGTAGGGTTGTTTGGAGAAAGAAGAAGGTAAAGTCTTTGAGCTATGTCAAAGAGGAACAGAGCGAGTTGGAGGAAGGGTTTTGAATCTTTGAGCTTGAAATGTCAAAGTATTCATAGTAAGGAAGGATGAGCGTATCGTAGGAGAGTTTTTAATAATAGCAGCAGACAGATTTGAGCTTTTTTGTCCAATTATGAACGGAGACGAGAATTAAATATAGGCTGAATGGTTTCAGTCTTGAGTTAGGTCGATTTTATTGAGAATTGGATGTCACAGACGTTGGGTATGTTTTGATTTGTTTCTGAGAGTTGTGGGTCTTTCAGCTATGTCAGAGAGAAATGGAGAGAGTTGGAGGAAGAGTTTTGAATCTTTGAGCTTGAAATGTCAAAGTATTCGTTGTAAGGAAGGATGAGTGTATCGTAGGAGAGTTATTTAGTAATAGCAGGGGACAGATTTGAGCTTTGTCAAATTGTGAACGGAGATGAGAGTGAGATATAGGTTGTTTGGTTTCAGTCTTGAGTTAGGTCGATAATGTTGACAGTGGCTGGTATAGAGGTTGGGTATGTTTGATTTGGTTTTGGAGAGTTGTAGTGTTATGAGAGGCTTTGTCTGGCGGAGATTGGTTGTGGGAGGGGGGAGTTTGTGTTTGGGGATTGGCGGGGGTGGCGGTTGTATGTTGATTTGAGGTGAATTAGAATTGCTTAAGGGGGGGTTGTTGTGTGAGTGTGTATGTGTTTGCGTGGAAATGTAGTAAGGGGAGAGGGGGAGGGTTAGATAATTACATAAGCTGGGGTCAGGTATGGTTCGGTTGTCGGGAGTGAGGGGAGGAGAGGAGAGGAGAGGCAGTATGAGGAGAGAGTGAGAGGGGGCTTTGGCGGTTGTTGGGTTAATTTATAGTATGGAAGGATTCCTTAGGTGTAATATGATTTGTGTTGCTAATGAATAGTTGTATTGAGTCATAGGTTTTTAGGAGGGTCGAAGGGCTTGTTAGAAAGGTCGGCATATTGTAAGTTTTTCTTTTGGGGATTGAGGGTGTTGATTAGCGATTGATAGTGAGTTACTTTTTTTAGGAGGGATTGTGAGTAAGATTGGGGTGGTTAAGTTTTTCTTTAAAGAGGATTGAAGGTGTTGATTAGTGATTGGATGGAGAGTTAGCATTTTTCATTTATTTTTTTTTTTTGGAGGGATTGTGAGTAAGGTTGTGGGTTAAGTTTTTCTTTTGGGAGGATTACAGGTTTTGTTGGTGGTTGGCAGAGTTGGGTTAATTATTGCATTCTTTCTTTCCTTTGGCTAGTAAAGGACTTCTGCAATTGCGTGGTAGGCTCTTGAGCGTACAGCATAGAACTAGAAAAATGCTAGTGACAGGGGGGAAGGAGGTTCAGAGGAAGAATAAAGGGAGGATGGAAGTGAATTTTAGAAGGAGAGAACAGGTGCAGTGGCTAAACACCGCTTGCGTGAGGGGGTAGGCAAAATGCCCTGAGGGTGCAACAATCACAATCAGGACGAGGCAGAGGGAGGGCGGGAGCAGGTCCGGGCAAGCAAAGGGCCAACGCGGGTGCTCTGGTTGTCGTCTAGCTTAGGCAGTGTTGGCAAAGCGGAGGAAGAACCGCCCCGCCACGGCGGCGGCGCAAGCCGAGAAGCGCAGGTGGACGGACGCACAGGCCACACACGAACAAATTAACAGAGAAGGTGAAAACATGGAAATTTTGCTAGTCGTAGGGTTGTTTGGAGAAAGAAGAAGGTAAAGTCTTTGAGCTATGTCAAAGAGGAACAGAGCGAGTTGGAGGAAGGGTTTTGAATCTTTGAGCTTGAAATGTCAAAGTATTCATAGTAAGGAAGGATGAGCGTATCGTAGGAGAGTTTTTAGTAATAGCAGCAGACAGATTTGAGCTTTTTTGTCAAATTATGAACGGAGACGAGAATGAGATATAGGCTGAATGGTTTCAGTCCTGAGTTAGGTCGATTTTATTGAGAATTGGATGTCACAGACGTTGGGTATGTTTTGATTTGTTTCTGAGAGTTGTGGGTCTTTCAGCTATGTCAGAGAGAAATGGAGAGAGTTGGAGGAAGAGTTTTGAATCTTTGAGCTTGAAATGTCAAAGTATTCGTTGTAAGGAAGGATGAGTGTATCGTAGGAGAGTTATTTAGTAATAGCAGGGGACAGATTTGAGCTTTGTCAAATTGTGAACGGAGATGAGAGTGAGATATAGGTTGTTTGGTTTCAGTCTTGAGTTAGGTCGATAATGTTGACAGTGGCTGGTATAGAGGTTGGGTATGTTTGATTTGGTTTTGGAGAGTTGTGGTGTTATGAGAGGCTTTGTCTGGCGGGGGTGGGGGAGTTTGTGTTTGGGGATTGGCGGGGGTGGAGGTTGTATGTTGAGTTGAGGTGAATTACTTTTTTGCTTCGGGGGGGTTGTTGTGTGAGTGTGTATGCGTTTGCGTGGAAATGTAGTAAGGGGAGAGGGGGAGGGTTAGGATAATTGATATAAGGTCAGGTATGGTTCGGTTGTCGGGAGGAGGGGGGAGGAGAGGAGAGGAGAGGTGGGTCTTGGCGGTTGTTGGGTTAATTTATAGTATGGAAGGATTCCTTAGGTGTGATATGATTTGTGTTGCTAATGAATAATTGTAATGAGTCATAGGTTTTTTTTTTTTTTAGGAGGGTCGAAGGGCTTGTTAGAAAGGTCGGGTATATTAAGTTTTTCTTTGAGGGGATTGAGGGTGTTGATTAGCGATTGGGTAGTGAGTTAGCTTTTTTTTTTTTTTTAGGAGGGATTGTGGTAAGATTGGGTGGGTTAAGTTTTTCTTTCAGGAGGATTGAAGGATGTTGATTATTGATTGGATGGAGAGTTAGCATTTTTTTTTTTTTTTTTTTTTTTTTTTTTTTTTTTGAGGGATTGTGAGTAAGGTTGGTGGGTTAAGTTTTTCTTTTGGGAGGATTACAGGTTTTGTTGGTGGTTGGCAGAGTTGGGTTAATTATTGCATTCTTTCTTTCCTTTGGCTAGTAAAGGACTTCTGCAATTGCGTGGTAGGCTCTTGAGCGTACAGCCAGCGATGCTGGTAGATCTACTCTTCAGTGCGGACGCACACGTAGCAACGCTAGGACCAGAGTGCCAGGGATTCCTGGCCTCCTCTTCTGTGATTGGCTCTCACGCTACGCGCACCCCTAATCCTGATGTTTCTAAATTGTATAAATAAGGCCGTGGCTTGGAGAAATAGCATTAGCCACATCATATTTACAGCCAAAAAGGAACTACCTACCGGCCCCAGACTTGATACAACTATTGAACTACAACTGCCCAACATATATAATAGGAGATCTGAACCCAAGACATCCAATATTCGGCCACGGAAACAGAAACAGGGTGGGCACTGCACTGCATACCATAATGAACACAGGGAAGCTGATCCACCTAGGACCACACTTCACCACATTCATTGGCATCAACAAAACAACAACCCAAGACAAAGTCTTCACCAATAACAAGGCATTCCTGAATTACCATATAAAACAAGGACTACTAACTACCAGTGACCACACTCCAATGATAATAAAACTATCTACAAGCCCAATCCACGTACCAACAACCCCACTCTTCCAAATGCAAAAAGCAGACTGGGAAGGCTACAGGAAGCAACTAGAACGAGTTAAGATCCCAGATCTCCAAGGCAAAATACTAGAAGATATAGACAACGAAACAGATACCCTTATACTTAACATCAAAAAGGCAATAGAGAACAACATACCAACCATAACATACCGAACGCTACCACACATCAGGATATCTCATGAATTGCGAATGGTCCAAGTACAATACAATAACATAATGATGTACATACAAAACTATCCACCAACAACAGAGCTTATTAGAAACTTAAGGCAAATACAACAAAAGTTAAGAGATGAAAGCCTGATAGCACAGCAACAGATATGGAACGAACTAATAAACAACCTGGATACCACAAGAAATGACAAGAACTTTTGGCAGAACGTAAACAAAATTCTAGGAAACGACATACCCCAACAAAAGTACATAAAAGACCAAAACGGGAAAAAAACCCTTTGAAGAAAAAGAGATAGAATCCGCATACAGGAGAGAATGGAAAAAAGTATTTCAAATATCAGAAGAAGAAAATGAGCAACTTGAGGAGGAACACGAAAATCACATCTGCAGAGAATTGGCTGAAATGATACATAGGCTAACCCCATACCATGTGGTGGACAAAACCAGGCTCAACTCGATGGAACCAATTACTGTACAGAAGGAGAACTGCTACACTACATCAGACAAAGAAAAACCACCAGGATTTACAAAAATCACAAGAAATATGACCCTATACCTACCCAACAATTGCACAAAAGGCATCCTTGAAATATTAAACTCAGCTTTGGCAAGTGGATACTTCATTGATGCATTCAAAAACGCAAAACTCATATTCATACCGAAACCAGCCAAAGACCACACTCAAGTAATTAACTACAGACCGATTTCCCTACTCGAATTTATAGGAAAACCATTTGAAAAGGCAATAAACAGGAGAATCAGAAAACACAGGAGCGAAAACGGACTACTAAACCCCAGACAACATGGATTCACTGAAAAAATAGGAACACATACTGCACTAGCCATAATCACGGAAACGTTAGCCAACAAGAAAGCAGAAAGAAACCAAGTCAACATTGTATTAAGAGACGTTAAGAAAGCGTTCGATAAAGTATGGCACCTAGGATTAAAATTTAAACTGCTTCAATTAAATCTTCCAGAACCACTAGAAAAAATCGTCTGTGACTTCCTAGACGATCGCACGGCACAAATACAAATTGGCAGCTATATAGGACCACCCATAGAACTGAAAAGTGGAGTACCCCAAGGCAGTGTCCTTTCACCAACGCTGTACAATATCTACACAGTAGACCTACCAGAACCAGCTCCCTACAGTGAATACATAAGTTTTGCAGACGATATCACACAAATCATCACATACCCAAGGAAATCAACAGCAATAATTGCACAACATACTGCCAACGCAATAGAGAACATCAACCAGTACGAAAAAAAGTGGAAGATACAAACGAACATCAACAAGTTCAAAATAATACCAATCGCTAAAAGGAAAAAAGACCCCATTATAGTAGACAACAAAGTAATTCCATATGCCATGGAAGGCACTGTCCTAGGGCTGAAGATAACAACAAAAGGCTACAAAACATTCATCACCGAAAAACTTGCAAAAACCAGAAACATGGTAATTAAATTAAAACTCTTCAGAAGCGTGTCAGCAAAAAACAAGTTAAAGCTATATAGAGCCTTTGTCCAATCCCGACTAGTATATCCACCAATTCCCCTACATGCAATAAAACAAACAAACAAAGATTCTGCAGACAATTCAAAACTTAGCCCTAAGGGATGTATACAACATCAGATATCCTGACATAATCACCAACCGTCAACTACACTAACGAGCGCAAATAGAACCCCTAAATGTTTACCTACACCAACACTCAAAAAGAATATGGACAAAGTTAGAAGAAATAGAGGCAGGACCAATCACAGAATGGATGGAAGAGACAGAAGAAGGAAGAAGAGAACACTCGTGGTTCCCTCGCAGTAAAAGAAGAGCCCTAGAACCCACACCAACTCCACTCTATTGAAAGATGCAACGTTACCCCAGTGACAGCCTTGGCAGCCCTACCACTTACATTAGATCATAAAAAGACGGGATGTTCTGAGCAGAAACAAGTACCTGCCCTAGACTCCTCACCATTGGCTAGGTGTCATGGGTTGCGTTAGGCTTACCCACGCAACCAACTCCAAAGTTTGTTTTACCAGAGATAAGACGCCCGGCGAGGCATAACTGGGACATGTATTTTTCAATTAGTGTATGTTAGCCAGCCTTTAGGGGGGTGGGCAGTGAAACAGTGTTGTACTGTTCATCGCTTCACTCCCAAAAACCTCATTTTAAGGAGTATCCCCTGAGTCATGGGTTAGTGAAGACGTCGTCTCCATCCTCTCCCTCCTGAAAGGGGGCGGGACACCACACCACACAGAGTCCTCCAAAGATACAGAGCTGTGAAGGTGATGAGTTGGAACATCTCATCCCTTAGAAAACGATACCCTGACCTACACCACAAAGTTGTGACTGAGGACATCGATATTGTGTGTCTGCAGGAGTGTCTCACACCTAATGGTAAGCCCCCACCCAGTCTGCCCAATTATGTGTATTATGATCCTAGTTCTACTCACACATGTTTGATGTATGTTAAGAAGTCACTCCCGCATGTACCTCTTGTATCCAAAAAGACTACCAACCTTCAGTACCATGGGATCACTATCCACCTGGGCAACTCCACACTCAACGTGCTAAACGCCTATGCTCCCTCAGATCAGCTTCAGTACACAGATCTCCCAGACTTTTTACACACTGAGCCCACTGTCCTGATGGGTGACCTGAATACTAGACACAAGAAATTAGGTGACTCCACCACTAACACCAATGGTAGGAGACTTATCTCACTTCTCAGCGCATATGAAGATGTTCAAATTATAGGTAATAATGAACCAACACACATCTATGGCGGGGGTCTAGACAAATGTATTGGCTTTAATCTATCATACACAACTCATAGCTCTGATGTTGTCACTGATCTTATGTCTGACCACAGCCCAATCCAAGCTAGTATACATGTTGCCAATGACACCCCCACTGGTGGTAAACTCAACAGACGTAGAATCACAGTCAAGCAAGAACATGAAAGCCAGTTCATAGATTTCATCCATGACTGGTACAAGGACCACAAGCCTGACAACTACCAAAGTATCCATGACGATCTGATAGATAGGACTTATGCATACTTCACCAACAATGATTCCACCAAAAAAAGGAGAAAACGTGGTCAGCATAATGGGAACAGGCAACAGCAGTGCTATAATGACTCTCAGCTGAAAAAACTCTGGGCTAGAGTCAGGAGGGTGGGTAAGGGTTACAAACAAATTAGAACACCTCAAATGTTATACTTGTATCAAGCTTCCCTTGATGCTGTCAGGGAACGTGTAAACGAACTCAGACAAAATGCATGGGAAACATATGTCAACAGCCTGAACCAACACGCATCCCTCAGCAAAGCCTGGAAAGACATAAATATAATCAGATGTATAAGCAGTAGACACCTTCTCCCATCCAAACCCCTTGCAAAAGTCGAATGAGCTAATAACAAAGTGGGCTCATGTGTCGAGCTATGACATGTTACCAGCTAGGACTCGGGGACTCCTTGATGCGAAGTCTGTAGAGAGAAGTAATCTTATTAACTTTATGCTGGGCAAACAGCACTATGAGTGTAATGTTCCATATACTGAGTGGGAGCTTGACGCGGCCCTCGCCAGGGGTAGGTCTACTTTCCCTGGAGAAGACGGAGTCACCTACAACATCGTTAGACTACTAAGGCGTCTGCCGGGCAATCCATTGTTAACATTGTACAATATGAGTCATGCCGAGGGCCAACTACCCACATTATGGACCAGCAGTATTGTTGTACCAATACCGAAAGCAGGACATCCTGATGCTTTTCGTCCCATATCACTAACCAGCTGCCTGTGTAAAACCTTTCAGAGGATGGTTCTTGGCAGACTCTTATATAGAATCAGAGAACACATGTCTGCTAACATAAATGGCTTCACCCATGGTAAAAGTGTACATAATTGCATCACCACATTCCTAACTGTGCATGGTGATGAAAGGCACAGATACACCACATTTCTTGACCTAAAAGCTGCATATGATATTGCCAATAGGCAACTGATATTGTACGAACTAGCCAAAATGGATATAGGAGGTAGGCTCTTACACTGTATAAGTGGTTACCTAACCAACAGAAGGGCTGCTGCACTGTTTCAGGGTTGCAAAAGTGAAGTTAAAGATATGCAACTTGGTACCCCTCAAGGTGGAGTACTTAGCCCCTCTTTGTTCAATGTTCTTATGAATGCATTATTAAATCTAATACCAGCAATATCTCAATCAGCTATGCTGATGATATTCTTATACATACTAAAACTCATCGTGAAATGCAAACCACCCTGAACCATGTATACACAGCCTGTGAGAACCTCGGTCTTATTATCTCCACTGAGAAAACTAAGGTGTTCAACAAACAAGCTGGTAACCGCAAACGCGGCCCCGCCAAGTTTAAGATAGATAACTACAGTATCGACTATGTTTCTTCTTTTAAATATCTTGGTGTCGTCCGTCCCTTGTACCCTACCTGCCATACAACAGCTAACCCGCCAATGTACTGACAGACCGAGACCTCTTAGAAGTGTAGCGGGTTACAGCCCACACTATGGTGCTAATATTAGAATTGTTAAAACAATGTACAGTACCTAGGCTATATAAGATCTTTGATAGACTACCACGCACCAGCCCTGGTCCTTCGTGACGGGAAAGGCGTTGACAAACTCGATAAAATGCAAAATAATGCCCTCAGAATTATCCTAGGATGTCCCATGAGCACTAAAGTACTTAATATGAGGAAAGAACTAGGTATACCCAGTGTTAAAGATAGAATAATTGAAGTCAACCTCATGATAGCCCTGAGGCTTCTGCGTGGTGATTCTGATAACATTGTTTCCTTAAAATTGCTAGAATGTATGAACCATGGGACTGGCGAGTCTAAATGGATCCAAACTACAGCTACACATATGAAGATGTTTGGACGAGACCACCTGTACAAAGTTGAGACACAACAGCGCTCCCTGCCACCTTGGCGGACAGTTCCCTTCGATATCACAATACCGATATATCCGCCTAGAAAATTAATTACACAAAGCATTTATCTCCAACACACTGCCAAAGTGAGAGCTCTTGAACACATACACACACTACAGACTGATGATAACATCACACAGACCATCTATACTGATGGATCTCTTAACACCGCCTGTGGGAGGGCTGGAAGTGCTATTGTTGTGACTCAACCTGACGGTAATAAAATTGAGAAAGGAGTTAGAATTAACAACTGGGCATCCACTCTACTGTACAAACTGAATTAGTTGCCATACTCACAGCTATTAAATTCATTGAAACCACTGTCACTGACAGTATCATCATCACTGACTCTCTATCCTCACTACTTGCCCTTGACACCCTCGACTCAAGTTGTCACGCTCTTGTCTCTGAAGCCAGACACAAATATGCGTGCCTTGATGACCGGGGTGTCAAGGTCAAACTGTTGAGGATCCCCTCTCACATAGGCCTCATAAGACATGACAGAGTTGATGCCCTCGCCAAACTCACGTCTAACAAAGACACCGTTGAATACAATTTGGGTCTGTCAAAAAGAACCCTTAAAACTGTAATTAGGAAAGACCTTATTGATGAGTTTGACGCAAGTAGACAAGTGCAAACAGGCACTAGTCGATCCATAGGTTACCATGATGAGATGTATCAAGTGAAACATGTATATGGAGCAAGTAACAAGATCACTAGATTACAAGATGTTGTAACCGCTAGACTAAGGTTAGGATATAAGTACCTTTGGCAGTATGTTCCTCAAGCAGATGTAAACAAAACTAAATGTAAAGTGTGTGGCCATACATATGGCCACACACTTGGACACTACGTCCTCGACTGTGTGAAGAAAAAACCTTTTAGGGACAGGTCCAAGCACACTGTGTGTGAAATGGCACAACACTTCATCTCTAATGGCAAGATAGCCGACATATTAAGATTGTAGCCACTTTTTTGCACTTAGTAACTATATCAGTTCTCATGTACAGAACCAAATACACAATGTGCTTGGATACTTCTCACGTAAATGTGAATAAAGATACGTTCATCAATACGCATTTAATGTTACTATAGAACTAAACAAATAATGTAAATGAAATACTGTGTAACATTCAGTGCCATAATATCCTGACAACGGGGGTTAATTATTATGACCCTTTGTAAACTCTACTCTGTAATCCTTTTGCGCTACAGCAGCTGCTACTTTATTGTGCACCCCACACTCATCCTGTGAGCGGTAGCGCAAAATGATTACAGAGTAGGGTTTACAAAGGGTCATAATAATTAACCCCCGTTGTCAGGATATTATGGCACTGAATGTTACACAGTATTTCATTTACATTATTTGTTTAGTTCTATACATAAAGGGTAACTTATTCACAAATGCGTGAGTACAGGCGTGTGAGGCAGTATGTCTGGCCTCACACTTTGTTATTCACATTTACGTGCGCTACAACTCACAGGATGAGTGTGGGGTGCACAATAAAGTAGCCTCTGTAAGCGGCAAAATCAAAATCAAAATCAATGAAATCTGCCTGATTGGCCATTTGGAAATCCAAGATGGCGGCCATTTTTCAAGATGGCTGCCAAATTGACCTTGGAAATATGATTTTTGTTTATAGAAATTGATGTAGTTGGTCAATCTAAATGATCTTAGTGTCGATATGTATGTTTTCAAGCATGCTCAGATGATGCTTTCTATTTCTGATACTCTCAGATATATATTTGTCTTATTTATGACTGGTTTTATGTACTGGTTTTATGTTTTTTTCCAACTAGGTGAGGGTAGCATGCAGAGGGTCTCTGCATGTGAGGGAGTGATTGTCGGGCACTACCAGGGCACACTGGTGACATCACTGCTGTGCAACCCAGCATGGGGTTCAGTGTCAGCTGAGAAAAGGCATGTCATACTGCAACAGCTTAGTGTCCCAAATGCTGGGACACTACAAGACAGTGGTTGGACCGGTTCCCTTGTTGAAGCAGGAGTGGCTTCATCTGGTACAGCAGAGTCTTTTCTGTCTGTGTCAAGTGTGACTAAGACAAGACTAGCACATCAAGTCACAGCATGCAGCTTGTACAAACTGATGAAGGAGGCAGACCAGGACTATTGCTCTGATGAGTCAGAAAGGTCAACTTTGAAGACTGGTGTAAACAACGGAGGCTTGAGAGTTCACAGATCCAATTCTGGAACCTTGTGCTGGACATGGAGCTCACCATCTTCATGTTGATCCGCTCATTCAGGGAAGGCAATTTCAAACTCTACCTTGAAGCACTCTCAGAGCTGATCCCCTGCTTCTTTGTGAACAACAATGTTAATTATGCCCGATGGCTTCCAATTCACCTTCGAGATATGATGTGCCTTGAGCAACAACATCCAGAGGTAGCGAGGGAGTTCTACAAGGGGAACTTTGTTGTCCACAAGTCAGGAAGAGAGTTCTCTGCCATTGCTATTGATCAAGCCCATGAACAAAACAATGCAGTGATTAAAGGCGATGGAGGAGCAATTGGGTTGACTGAGGACCCAGCAGCACTTCGAAGGTGGATGGTGGCTGGACCTGAAGTGAGTCGTCTTGTTGCTGGATATGAAGCTGCGTCAGGTGCAAAAGATGGAACCACCACCAGCAGCCGACATAATGAGTAGACCCTGAGAGCACAGAAATCTTTCTTTGAGAAGGTGGAAGTGTCATGATCGTAATGATGGCTTACCTGAAAACCCTAAGGATTCATATTATGCTTAAACGTCCACAAAACCAATGGAAACGTCCTCCGTTTTCTCTGTTTCCTTGTTGACGTCATCGAGAGGCCGTCTTTGTCGGAAGGGAACTTTGAATCTACTCCGCGGGTTTCGTAGCAAGACGCTGTATGTTGGGACCTGTTGCCGTCCAACCCTTTGTAATCAATTTGATTCTTGCTTTTGATAGCTCAGTCAGAGCATTGTTTGTGAAGATAATAGTAGGGAATGACCCAATATGTGTTGAACACTTCCGTTCACACAACGACTGGAGTGCAGCCACACTTCTCGTTCTTCTCCCGGCATGTGCAGAGACAAGTGGGCATTGAGTTACCACTAATAGAAAACGAGAGTACTGAAGGGTTGAGAGAAGCTCACAGAGTAATTAAAGAAACTTCTGAACGAATGTCTAGAGAATTCCGGAACGTAGCAAACCGAGATAGAGTTAATCAAACAGTACAGCTAGGGGAAACTGTTGAAGCTCCTATCCCAGGTTCCAGTAGGAAATTAAATGCTAAGTGGAAGGGCCCGTATACAGTAACTGAGGTCATACGCAATGGTGCAGCGTATGAGTTAACCCACCTTTCAGATGAGACAGAAGTAAGTCGACGAGCAGCAGAAAAGGTGAAAAGATGTATCAACAGAGATATGTTTGTCCATGTAAATGACATCCAGGTCCCCCATGATTCTTCCTCAGAATCAGAGCCTGATGAGAGGGATGCTATACGGGATGAGGCGAGAACAGTAGTTGCTCCTGCTCCCCGATTTCCCGTAAGGATGAGAAAACCAGTGGTGAGACTGGATCTTTAAAAAGCAGTGGGCTTTTTAAGTGACCTTCATTGGTTGATAATGTGTAGTTGATAGTGAAGTGTGCAATCTGTTATAAGTAACTTTTGGTAAAGGGAGAGGTACAGAATTGATAATTTTTTTTTTTTTTGAAAATTTTGCAGAGGAATGGTCAATTTGCAGTAAAAGACAAAGAGATTGGAAGATGCATTGGCAGTTATGAAATCATCTGAAGGGTATCTGTTACTAGTTTGAGTAAAGATACCAGTGGTGAGTTGTCAAGTTCTGGTTGGTAAGTCCTACGTAGGCTGGTTGTTGTTGGTGTATAGGAGTAGAGTTCGAGACTTTCAGGGAGTATTCGGGCATAGAAGTATGGCGCTATTACTTCTACATGGCAAATGCCATAAGTACAGACAGTTTTTGGTTTGGTTGTGTTCTCATGAGGACCGTTTCGTTAGCATTGGATTCTTGGGAATACCCGCTCTTTCGGAGTCCCTTGAATGTTGCTGCTTCTCGCGAGTGCGACATGACTCTTTAGATTGAAGTCAAACAAATCATTCCTTTGACTTGATGGGGTCCGTTCGTCTATGTCCTAGCTTGAGAAATCTATGTTAAATCTCAGGGTGTCCTGTAAGTATTTGACCAATCGCGTAAAAGAAACTTTCATGACCTATGAACATTGAAATTTGAGTTCTGTAAGGAAAATTTTGAGTGTGCACTTTATCTACCGATATGAGGGTGTATTTTGTACTATGTAACCCCATTTATTATTATTGTATGACATGATGTATCTAACCCCATTTATTATTATTGTATGACATGATGTATCTAACCCAATTATTATTATTGTATGACATGATGTATCTAACCCCATTTATTATTATTGTATGACATGATGTATCTAACCCAATTATTATTATTGTATGACATGATGTATCTAACCCCATTTATTATTATTGTATGACATGATGTATCTAACCCAATTATTATTATTGTATGACATGATGTATCTAACCCCATTTATTATTATTGTATGACATGATGTATCTAACCCAATTATTATTATTGTATGACATGATGTATCTAACCCCATTTATTATTATTATATGACATGATGTATCTAACCCCATTTATTATTATTGTATGACATGATGTATCTAACCCAATTATTATTATTGTATGACATGATGTATCTAACCCAATTATTATTATTGTATGACATGATGTATCTAACCCCATTTATTATTATTATATGACATGATGTATCTAACCCCATTTATTATTATTGTATGACATGATGTATCTAACCCATTTATTATTATTGTATGACATGATGTATCTAACCCCATTTATTATTATTGTATGACATGATGTATCTAACCCCATTTATTATTATTGTATGACATGATGTATCTAACCCCACTCAGTATTACCATATGATATGATGTATCTAACACCATTCATTATTATTATATGATATGATGTATATACCCCCATTCAGTATTACCATATGATATGATGTATCTAACACCATTCATTATTATTATATGATATGATGTATCTACCCCCATTCAGTATTACCATATGATATGATGTATCTAACCCCATTTATTATTATTATATGATATGATGTATCTAACCCCATTTATTATTATTATATGACATGATGTATCTAACCCCATTTATTATTATTGTATGACATGATGTATCTAACCCCATTTATTATTATTATATGACATGATGTATCTAACCCCATTTATTATTATTGTATGACATGATGTATCTAACCCAATTATTATTATTGTATGACATGATGTATCTAACCCAATTATTATTATTGTATGACATGATGTATCTAACCCCATTTATTATTATTATATGACATGATGTATCTAACCCCATTTATTATTATTGTATGACATGATGTATCTAACCCATTTATTATTATTGTATGACATGATGTATCTAACCCCATTTATTATTATTGTATGACATGATGTATCTAACCCCATTTATTATTATTATATGATATGATGTATATACCCCCATTCAGTATTACCATATGATATGATGTATCTAACCCCATTTATTATTATTATATGATATGATGTATATACCCCCATTCAGTATTACCATATGATATGATGTATCTAACACCATTCATTATTATTATATGATATGATGTATCTAACCCCATTCAGTATTACCATATGATATGATGTATCTAACACCATTCATTATTATTATATGATATGATGTATCTAACTCCATTTATTATTATTGTATGTGACGATGTATCTAGCCCCAGGTATTATTATTTTTGGTGCTATTATGTTATGATATATGTATCCCAATATATTTTTTATGAAGGTGTGTCACATTCTAGTTGTATGTTAACAGATTTCCATTTCTTTTGCCCAATTCTGACCACCGGTAGGGAATTATTTTTCTATTTTAATTGGTATAATATGTGCAATGTTTTGTATGGGGAATTATATTTTGTATTAATCATTTAATGTGTATGTCACTACTTACGTGTTTTCTGAACGTTACCGCATAATATAAGTCTTGGGGAAGGGGGAAGCTTTGTCATGATCGTGATGACGGCTAACCTAAAAACCATAAGGATTCATATTACGCTGAAACGTCCACAAAACCTTCTGAGTCCCCCAGTGGAAACGTCCCTCCGTTTTCTGTTTCCTTGTTGGCGGGACCCCATGGCGGGTGCTTGAGTATCACTCCTGACGACTGAGTGTTGTAGTGGCAGTTGCCCCTGGTCTTAATGGTGCTAAGTTACTGTATGAGTTTGTGTGATATTGAGTATGTCCACCCAGTAGTGGTGTGAGTATGTTGAGCCTGAGGGCATAGTAACAGGTTTCGTCTGTTGGTACATACATTCTTTCTCCTACCTCCATTTTAATGTTTAAATAAATATTGTATTTGTATATTGTGTCTCTTATTTACCTACAGTATCTACCGTTATTTCTTCCCTATTACTTGATACTATCATTACATATACCCATGAGCCTCCTCTCGTCACGCTACCACTGGTTGTAATATACTGCCAGACTGGGGGTCACTAATTCTAAGGGTAAATACTTAACTCTAATCTTAATTTCTAAGGGTCGCTGCCACCAGACCCCCTCTGGACAGCATGTAGCTCGTTAGGTAGCGTGCAGAGTGGACTAGGTATTGGGTTAGGTTTTCCATTGACCAGATCGATAAGGGGAAAGAAGGGTGAAACCATAACATGTCTTAATTAATTTATTCCTTATAAAGCATACTGGTAAAAAATATACAAATGAATTGGTCTTCCTCAGAAGAACAACGAAAATGTTGGTTACCCAGATGGGCACCAGACGTCTTACATTAATGGCATGTCATCCACATACTTATTGCTACTGGCTGGGCCATTCATTCCTCACCCATACTGTTTCTCCTAACTGCATAGTTTGGTTCGTTCTTGATCTATTTGCTATCTCTCTGGTCTCTCGTGACATTCTGGCAGACGTCTCTTTTTATCAACCTATGGGCTTCTTTCAACTCTTGACTGCTCTCATTCTCTATTATAGGTAAGGCAATTCCTACTTGTCTTTGTACATGCCTCGAAAAAAAAGCAAAATGAGGCTGTACCCCAGTTGTGGCATGGACAGACGTGTTCAGAGTCGACTGCACGGGACTGAGAAATTTTGGCCACTGAAGCGGATTATCTTCACACATGATGGCAAGTGTTGTTTTAAAGGTCCTGTGCATTCTCTCTGTGACACTATTACCTCTAGGGTGGTAAGGCAATGTAAAATAGTTCTTAATGCCAGTTACTTTACATAATTCTCTAAACTGTGTTGGTGTAAATTCACCTCCATTATCTGCAATGACTACTCCAGGGCTACCAAAAACATTAATGAATTTACAAAATTCTCTGGTCACTTCCTGAGTGGATTTTGTTCTCAAAGGATAGAAATTGACAAACCTAGAATAGTGATCTATGACGGTCAACACATAGCGATATCCATTCACACTATTATGTAAGTCTGTCAAGTCCACAGATACTCTCTCCAAAGGTTTAGTTACTTCTGACATCCCCTGCCATTGCTGTTCCAACCCTTTTGTCCCTTTGAATCTTTGACACACTTCACACAGTCTCTGCGATCATTGGGCCAATAGAAAAGGCCCTCTACTCTGGCTATAGTCTTCCATTGTCCTAAGTGACCTGATGTCTCTCTGCTATGTGCCCACTTTAATGCTGCTCTACGCAAATGATCAGGTATTACAAGGCAGTACATCAATGCTTTATCAATTTGTTCCTTCACTAAATACATTACCCCCTCCACTACTTCAAATTTGTCAATAGTCGTCTTGGGATATTTATGTTTGGTTACCTGTCCTCCTTCTAAAAAACTAACCAATGCTTCCCATCTCTCTTCTTTTCTTTGTTCTATTCCTAACTGACTATGCGTTAACCCCTCTAGCTGAGGGAACTGACCTGCCGTCCTACACCTGGCTACTTTCCTTAAAGCCCCTACCGGCCTACTCAATGCGTCTGCGACTAGATTTATCTTACCAGGTTTGTACTCTATCTTATAGATGTAATCCTTCATTTCCAACATCCATCTATTCATTCTTTGCATGCTGGAGTGTTTGTTTTAGTTCCTTAATCTGTTTCTGTAATTCTTCTAACTCCGAGTATTGTCTCTCGTTGATCAGCAACGCCCGTTCCAATCTCTCTGCCAATGTGTCCCCAACTATGGTACTTCCCTGTTCTACTGACTCATCCATTTTGACCTAAAAATGCCACCCCTCGACCAAAGACAAATACGAACCCCTTAACACAATTACTCTCCTGTACTACTACAACCTGAATTGATCAATGGTACAATACAACCCTATGCAACACCTTAACATGGCACCAAAAATTATAACTCACATCAACTGGAGACCGAAAGTCCTATGGCATTCCATAGGTGAACCACTTAACAAACATCAGGGGTGAACCACTTGACACTTCTCAGCCCAGTACAGCACGGCGCCTAGTATAGTGGCGGCCCAACAGGTGGAGCTATTAACACCTGGTCACTTTATACAGTACAGCACGGCGCCTAGTATAGTGGCGGCCCAACAGGTGGAGCTATTAACACCTGGCCACTTTATACAGTACAGCACGGCGCCTAGTATAGTGGCGGCCCAACAGGTGGAGCTATTAACACCTGGCCACTTTATACAGTACAGCACGGCGCCTAGTATAGTGGCGGCCCAACAGGTGGAGCTATTAACACCTGGCCACTTTATACAGTACAGCACGGCGCAGGAACAACAGCATTAAGCACAGTACGGGGCAGCAGTATTAGACACAGCACGGGGCAGCAATCAGCTCAGTACGGGGCGGGGGCGGTCGGGGGCAACAAACGGAGAGAGTGGGTGGCAGCCTTGGGGGGCCGGGAATGCCGTCTGGGCCATGGGGTTGCTAAGCCGCCACTCGTTGCCAAGCACACGATGGGGCCCTTGGGTGAGAAACGGCCCCACTACACAAGTCATTTCCAGGACCGTCAGTGTACACCTCATTGTGTACACTGACTCACGATGGTTTTGACTACTGTACGCCAGTGTGTGCTCAATGACGTCACCACCACACGTAGGACACACAAGCGCTGTTTTGGCCCATGATACGGGTGTCACGTGGGACACATACCAAGTAGTAATTTTCTCAGAACCCATTCTCAATTTGGGTCGGTCAAGGTCAAATATCACGTCAACTTAAAAATGTTGACCTAAGAACAAACTAAAAGATACATTATAATTATCACTATCTGTATGAGCAGCGTCAAGAAGGAACACGTGGTGTTGTGTTGAGTCTGGGGGAAATGTTTATGTTGAATAAAGTGAGGCGGGGTGAGGAGGTGGGGTGATGAGGTGGGGTAAGAGGGCGGGGTGATGAGGCGGGGTGAGGAGGCGGGGTGATGATGTTATCTCGACGTTGTCAAGGCTGTGGACACCAGCATCGAGTCTGTACGTACATATTATTTCGTCTCGTTTGTGCATCAGAATATCTTACCTGTGTCTAGCCATCAGTCAGTCTAGTACCTCGTAATATCTCGCAGGAATGTTCTAATTCAGGGATTGGGACGTTTAATGTTTATGAACGGCAAGAATGAAGAGGCAGACTGTGTGTGTAATCATCTCGATGCTGAAAAGTTTATGTTTTAGTTAGATTTATAAAAACATTTAATTTTATTATGTGTTCTCGAGCGTATGGATACAGGTGGGTATAAGGTAATAAGAAAGACCTCGGACAACACACACACACACACACGTATAGCGGTAAAATGGCCCAGAGTATACTACTGGGCCCCAGTACAAGGTGAGGTCCATTTCACCTGTCACCATGCAAAAGACCATTTAACGTGACTCTTCATATAAGTTTGTATGTTTGCCTGTCCCTCAGTTGATAGTCTAACAGCTTAACTTTCCTAGATGGTATCATTAAAACTCCTGTAATCAGTTTCTTGAAGATAACTAAAGACAAATTGTTTTTAACTGGCTCGTTTCAGGGACAATATCTAACAGTCGTAGAGATGTGCACTTGTGTCAGTGTGTCCCGGAGTTCATTCTTCATTAGGTATAAGTAACTAATGAACAAAAACGAAACAAAATTCAGGTGTGGAAGTATTAGTGAAGATATGGTTCTATAAATATTGTATTACGGTATATATACGACTTTGTGGATATGACGAGTTACAGGTTCATGAGCAGGAGAGATATACACATCTATTGTGTCAACAAGTTGGTTAAATCTGCGTAATCTTGTGCTGAGAACTGCTTGAGATTATTACACAGACTTATTATTGTTAGGTCACCAGAATAAATGATTAAATTCACAACTTTATAAAAAATCCTGTAATACTTTCCTAAAGATAAACATATATTTCCATTATGTTTCTCACGACAATGACTAAGTTGAGAAATGTCGTCCTTGAAGACACAGCGAGTGTTGCTTATAATTGTGCAAGGAAAGACATTTTGACGGACGGACGAAGGCCAAACTATAAGCCCATATGTAATTAATAACGAGAAAAAAAAGAGGTAGACTGGAAGACATCATTAACCAGGGGAGGATATTGACTATAATGACACAACCACCTCCACACAACCACCTCCCCACAACCACCTCCACACAACCACCTCCACACAACCACCTCCACACAACCACCTCCACACACCACCTCCACACAACCACCTCCACAACCACCTCCACACAACCACCTCCACACAACCACCTCCACACACCACCTCCACACTCCACCTCCCCCACCCTACCTCCACACAACCACCTCCACACAACCACCTCCCACCACAACCACCTCCCCACACCACCCCACACAACCACCTCCACACAACCACCTCCCACACAACCACCTCCACAACCACCTCCACACAACCACCTCCACACAACCACCTCCACACAACCACCTCCACACAACCACCTCCACACAACCACCTCCACACACACCACACCACCTCCACACACCACCTCCACACAACCACCTCCACACAACCTCCACACACCACCACCTCCACACACAACCACCTCCACACAACCACCTCCACACAACCACCTCCACACAACCACCTCCACACAACCACCTCCCCACAACCACCTCCACAACCACCTCCACACAACCACCTCCACACAACCACCTCCCACCCACCTCCACACAACCACCTCCACACACCAACCACCTCCACACAACCACCTCCACACAACCACCTCCACACACAACAACACCTCCACACAACCACCTCAACACAACCACCTCCACACAACCACCTCCACACACACCACCTCCACACAACCACCTCCACACAACCACCTCCACAACCTCCACCACCACCACCCAACCACACACAACCACCTCCCACACACCACACACCTCCACAACCCCACACCACCTCCACACCACCTCCACACAACCACCTCCCCACAACCACTCCCACAACCACCCACACCACACACACCCACCTCCACACAACCACACACCTCCACACAACCACCTCCACCTCCACACAGCCCCACCCACACCACCTCCACACAACCACCCCACACACAACCACCTCCCACACAACCACCTCCACACACACACACCACCACACACCACCCCACACAACCACCTCCACACAACCACCTCCACACAACCACCTCCCCACACCACCACCTCCACACAACCACCTCCACACAACCACCTCCACACAACCACCTCCACACACAACCCACCTCCACACAACCACCTCCCCACAACCAGGAGACCCAACACACAGGAGACCCACCACACAGGAGACCCACCACACAGGGACCCACCACAGACACCCACCACACAGACCCACACACAGGAGACCCACCACACAGGAGACCCACCACACCACACAGGAGACCCACCACAGGACACAGGGAGACCCACCACACAGGAGACCCACCACACAGGAGACCCACCACACCCCACCACAGGAGACCCACCACACAGGAGACCCACCACACAGGACCACACAGGAGACCCACCACAGGAGACCCACCACACAGGAGACCCACCACACCACAGGAGACCCACCACACAGGAGACCCACCCACACAGTAGACCCACCACACAGGAGACCCACCACACAGTAGACCCACCACACAGGAGACCCACCACACAGTAGACCCACCACACAGGAGACCCACCACACAGGAGACCCACCACACAGGAGACCCACCACACAGGAGACCCACCACACAGGAGACCCACCACAGAGAAAAGCTCAACCACCTATTTCCTCCCAAACCAATAATTCATCCGGCGTCGATGAAGAAATAGACAAACATGTATGACAAGCTCGAGTTATTCCTAATATTCTCTCAGTTTCTTATATGTATCCATCATGGCTGTGTTTCATACGTCCCACGCCTTGCATAGTCCACGAAATAAAGATGTCTGAGAAAAATAATGGTTGAAGGATTGGTGGAGCCAGACGGTAGGCGTGACCCGACTAGGCAGGATCACACGGTCAAAACTTTCCTCAAAATAATTGTCACTAGAAAGTCCATTGTTCTTTTTACCACAAATTATGTCCATTTTTTATAGCTTAAATCAAGACTAGCGAAAAAATAAGTTGAATGTTTGAA
Source organism: Homarus americanus (assembly GCF_018991925.1). Taxonomy (NCBI): domain Eukaryota; kingdom Metazoa; phylum Arthropoda; class Malacostraca; order Decapoda; family Nephropidae; genus Homarus; species Homarus americanus. Next base: position 25,156 of record NW_024731911.1, on the reverse strand, counting down.
TGGAGTCAATTGACACAATTGCCCAGCTTCCGGCTCCTCCGGGACCAAGGGAAAGTCATAATTAGGGCTGGGCAGGAATCGATTCCTGTGATTCTGATGAGCTACCTGAGAATCGGTTCCCAATTTGCGAGCCGGTTCTCATGAAGCGATTCCACTAATACTACAGTGAGAGTGAGTTATCAGCCGTCCTACTCTGTCCTCTTGTGGCGCTGCACTGGCGCGTAGCCGTTGCGACAGACAGTGGCAGTCCGAGTGTACTCTGCCAGCGGCCTACCTCACGCTCATTCGCCAGAGGGTGGGTGTCGATGGCTCGATGCAAATGTAATTGAGTTCTAGTGCAACACTAGTGTAATGACTACAGTCGTACACGTCAGTTAACGTAAACTCAGACGATTCATATTACGCTCAATAGCCCACAAAATATGTAGCTATGCTTTCTTTATTTGAGTCCCCCGTCTAAGGAGTCCGTTTTCCTATCGCTTCAGGACGCCTGAGTCATTCGTTTTCTGTCAATGTTAAAGTGCACCGGAGACTTCGCTATTCCTAAGAATAAACATAAACTTTGAAATTGCAACTGTGGTTGCATATGTTGAGGCAACTTAGATATGTCTGATTACAGTTGGAACATGAGTGTCCAAGTGCTACTGAAGTTAGATTATTCTGACGCCAAACCTCAAAGAATATGATGTTTGTAGTTTAGTTAGTGTCAGTTGTCTATTTAAGAAAGTCATTAATCTCCTGAAGAGATTCTGTCAAACTCAAAATCTCAAAGACCTAACGGTTCCCCAGGAAGAATTCCTTGGCTGAGGTTTGTGGTTTTCCGGAAAGTAGAGTTGTTAGTGCGTGTTTAGCGTCCATTTCACTTTTTCCTGACAAACCCAATCTCTGATTAGATTATATAAGTAGACATGGGTAATTCACCTGTCCCCTGACACTGATTTTCATAGTTGAGTGTAGAGCGACCGAGTTGAATAGAATTTCTGTCGTTGGTGAGATTAGTCTTTCTGGTATGTATGCGTAGGCCGGAACTGCCCCAGGCTCACATATAAACGAATACACAAGGAAGACTCACACGCTCGTGACTCTTCCTTAACGCATCTCCAGGTACTGTCTGTGTTAGCACCACTAACGAGGTTCGGTAGCCGCCTATGGGCAAGATGGTCCTTGAAGGATGTCTTTAATATGGCGAGATTAGAATCCGAGGACGGGACTACCCAGGGAACACTGTGAAGATACTGCACCGAGTCTACCCCAGGGCACGACTAGCAAACGAGCTTCGGCTGTTTCTGTCGCGGCGACCCAAATAATAAACTCAGTGTGTCGTAAAAAACTGTTTGTGCATTTTATACATAATGTTATTGATCTATGTTATATATAGCCAAGGTAAATACTCGATAAATAAGCTTCGTGTCATTAAATATGGTATTAACCGGGTTTTGAACCAATAATCTTGCTCGAAATAGCCAAGAAATTGACTATCACGATTGTCAATAAAAATTCTTCAAAAACTTGCTCGAATTTCTCGAAAATTGCTCGAAATAACTTTCCGGCAAGAAATTGCTAAAAAAAAATGCGCCCATGTGACCAGTGCCTTAAGAATTGTATGTTATCCTCATGGCATTGGAAACACACACACACACACACACACACACACCCCATACACAGTCACACACTCACCATGCACAATCACACACACCCATACACACACCGTACATGCACAAACCATACACACACACACACACACACACACACACACCATACATACACACACCATACACATACACACACCATACACACATACACACACCATACACACACACACACACACACCATGCACACACCATACAAACAAACAAACACACACCATATACACACACACACACACACCATGCACACACACACCATGCACACTCACACACACACACACACCATGCACACACACACCATGCACACACACACACACACTAATTGTTTTAATTTAGTTCTTGGAACTCTTAAGTGGCAGCGCTTGATGTAAACACTTCTTGGCATTTTCTGTTTATCTAGTAGCAGGTATACACACAGATGTAATATGAGAAAATAAATTATGAATTCTGTCCAGGGAAGTGTTGTGAATATGACCTTGAGATAACACTTGTGTTAAGTGTGAATTTCCCTGTCTAGTGATATGTCCAACTACTACTCTGGGCCGCGAGACAGTGGTAGTGATTACAGATTGCCCACGAGGGGGCTAGTTTATTGGGCACCCCCTTACATCCTGTGCAAGGTGAAGCGCAGAAGCGTTTACAGTGCCCAACTGGGAAGCATGCGGAGTTCATGCTTGCCTTTATGACTCATGCATTAAGGGCGTAAAAGGCCTGAAGGGTCATGGGTTTTGTCAGCAAGTTACATAAAGTGACAATGATGAGTGTGTGGGGTGAAAATTCCCGGTACAATTTATCTGTTTATGGCAAAGTGTGGCAGGTCCCTATTAATGTGAGCGGTATTTACTGAATCAGCTGACCCTGGCTCGACCTTTTGAGAGACGCAAGCCAAGTGATCTAAGAGTCGTGAATAACATGGTGAATTACTTGGTGTTATTCATTTGGGTGAATATTTGTATAAATCAAAGGTGCTGTCACACACACACACACACACACACACCACACGTGGCACACCACCAACACACAGTTTCTGAGAAGGAGTTTGAGATTGTATTTAACGAAGTCTTAACTGGGAAAATGTTGTATGGCTTTTGTTATGGGGTAAGTTCTGGCGTGAACATTAAGACTATTTTCATAATTTTTTGTAACTAATATTTTTATCTGCATGGTACAATTATTTATTAATTTGTATTGTAAGTTATGTCTTGATAGTCGATGTAATGTAACAATTTATTTTTTGTGTTAATAAGCTCTTGAGTACATACTGCTGGTGAAACTATGTTATATTAACAACACGACAGACAAGTACTATAATACCTTAACATTTAACAATAATTCAGCCTTAATTTAATTTTTTTCACCAACTTAAGACACATAACCCAGAAGGAAGTAAGACGGGCAACATAACGCGGGATATCGTGGCTTCACTAAGTGCAAATTATGGAACTTGAGGTAACACATTATGGGAAAATGCGAGCCCTGCTAAGTGGTTCTCCTCAACATGGACGCAAACATCAGATGGACAAAGAAACAGAAGAACCCCGGATATACATTCATTTATTCTACAAAAAAGTTACGTAAACGAGCGTTAAATACGTTTAAGTAATCACAGTTTACGAAGCTGAAGTCGAGATATTAGAAGATGAAGAAGACTTTAGCATATCAGTATACCCCACGACCGGCGCCAGGATGTTAAGTGTGCCATCAGGGTATATTAGCGCTGAGAGACGGGTGCTATCGTGGTATATTAGCATACCTCCACCCTGAATGGTATATCAAAAAGTACAGGATTTACTTCACAGATATTTAGTTATATCTATCGGTATATTATATAAATTATATCAATATATCTGTTTATACCAAATATGGCATCAGAGTATATCACCGTTTGCCATCATATTCTCTAAATAACCTCAAAGTATACCCCCCAATGTATACTATCATACACTATAAATGACACTGTAGTATGTTAGTATATAATCAGGGTATAACATAAATAATATCAGCATTGTTTAGAATATCATATATATTAAGCGTGAGGAATGGATGTATATGATTCAATATATCACAGTTACATAAAGCGGTATGTCAGCTCATCAGCATATCACTAGAATGACATCAGAGTATACGACACTATACTCCAATAAATACTGTCAGGTATCTAAGTATATCAGGGTAATCACTGAGAAGTGTCAGAACATATCAGCATATTCCTTGACTGGTAACAAAGCATATCAACATACTCAAAGTATAATCAATGTCTCCGGAATAAACAAGCCAGTGACAGCAGCATATATTTCTGAAAATCAGCTGTGAACTATGTTCAGAACAGCCCAAAGTATACTATAATACTAAGCAACATTTGAAATATACCAGTATACTTCTTAACAGTCAGGGAAAAAATCATTATACAGATTAGTGTCCTCGAAGCAGATCAACTTGTCTCCTGCTTTCTGGGGACCCATTAGTGGCATATCAGTATATCCAAAGAGACACATCGGAGTATATTACCATATCTCCCAAGTGCCATGAAGGGATATCAACATACCTGAGTATATTAACTAGCTCTCATAGTCTTCCACTCTCTCTTAGATCCATCAGAATATGTCAGCATATCACCCTATCTTCAGAAGGTCCAGTTTACCTTGTTCCGAAAGTATGTCGAAGCATACTAACAGATCCCCTGAATGCCTTGAGAACATATCAGTATACTTCTAGGTTAATTCATATCATATCAGTATATCCCCTGAATCTAAAGTATAACTAACCTCATTTCAAATTATTATTAGAGTATGTTAACATATTCCCTTAGAAGCATACCAGCATATCTCTTATGTCATTACTGTCAACCAGTATACGCTCAGAGATAGATGCGAGCATATCAGGGTATATTAGCATACCCTGTAAGAGAGATATGAGCCTAGCTACATAACCCAGTATATCAGCATACCCCATATGCTCTTATAGTACATCAGCACACCCTCTGAGAGACAGAACCATACCAACATATCAGAACATATTAGTATATCCTTTAGAGAGATATGAACATAATGGCATATCAGATGACAAGAGTATATCAGCATAGTCTTTGAGGAGCATATCAGACCAACCTAGCATAAGCTCTTTAAGATAGATGGGAGCATATCTTAAATAGACTGGAACGTACCAGAGCATATTAGCATATTAGCATATTAGCAAGGTGAGGAGGAGGAGGAGGAGGCAGGTGTCCACCGACCAGGTATGCCGATAGTCTGGTGATAATGTGGGTAAAACTGTGTGTGTGTGTGTGTGTGTGTGTTCGTTCTCATGTTTATTTCTTGTAAGGTATGTGTCACCTAGCCGGCCATTTTGTTTACATTTTTCGGTCGCTCTAAAATACCATTAAAACAATATTGAGTATAAACGTTTGGCTCAACTGATGATCTCAAACATGTCCCAACTTTTTTTTGCCTCAACTCCACATTCTGTAACTCATTTAGGTAGATGTCCCTCACTACACATACACTGGACTATGTGTAATGTTGCAGCTAATGTGTTATCAAGATATTGCACATTATAAGTTCATGTGTGGTCATTATTATATCAAACGGAGGAATTTTAAAGAGCTATTACACCACCTGTATCATTAGTTGTCGCCAGGTGAAGGAATGTTTAGGTAGATTATATTTTATTTACTGTAATTAAAGTTTCAATACCTAAGACGTTCCACTATAAGAGTCTTTCAACCTCAGGTAAGGTCTAAAGACTTTCTACTCTAGGTCTTACACCCTGGAGTAGCTGTATCGTCCACATAGGTAATTACTCCACAAGGAACTACAAGTTACACCTTGATGTAATACTTCATTTACTGCCAAACTTTATAGGGAAATATTTTTTCACAAAGAATTTCAAGTTACAATTTCACATAATAAGTCACATTACAAACGTTCCTTCGGCTTACAGTTAAACTTTGCAATGCCAAGATATTTTTTTCACTGCAGAGGAAAGTATCCGTCATCATCACCACACACACACACACAAAGACAAAACTCCTGTATCCAGATTCTCAAAAGTTTATAAAGTAAATTCTTCCCTAAAATTAAACAGACAATACATCTATTTATCATAGATTATGTGAACAATATCGACGCCATATTGGTTACCATCTTTGAGTTATATAATTAGTTAGCTTCATAGTGTTAATTATTTAGTTAAATAGGAAAAATAATCTACGAGCGTGTGTTGTGACCAAAATAAATCAACATTGTATTTACTTTCTCCTCCAGGGGGCACTAAGTCTAGAAAAATGACACAATTGACATCTACATAAAGTGACTGATCAAGGGTAGATATTGGCTACCTTTTGTGTTACTTTGAGGTCGTAAGAACACACAGAGCTGCTCTTAAGGATGTTTACCACAATACACCTCAACCAGTTTCTCATTCACTAAGGTCAAACAATAAATCTGGTTCACAAGATACACCGTAAATTTTATTAGAATACAATAATCAATTACTGTATTATTGTATTGAGGCGAATAGTCTTATGGTGTTAAGATGTGTTCTTAAGCCACGAAGGTAAACAAAAGGTATTCAATATCTGCCTTGGTTGACGATGATCTGTAGACGTTAGCAAGTCCTCCTCCTCCTGCTCTCGAGTAAGGTAAGGAAGGCCTCACCTGACCAAAATTGTTAATTAAGATAGATTACCTGAAGATTAACCCTCCCAGCTTATTTCAACTAATGATTAACCTAACGCTACTTGGGAAGTTAAGTTAGGTTAGGTTAGGTTAGGGTAGGGTAGGGTAGGGTAGGGTAGGGTAGGGTAGGGTAGGGTAGGTCAGGTCAGGTCAGGTCAGGCAGTGCCAGTGTAGTTAATCTTGAGGTTAAATAAACTAGAGGCTAATCTTCACATGAGCCAGTAAGACACTTTGACGGAGGCGGTTACGTACAACAGGAAAGCTCTGATAACATATAATGTACAGTATATACCGTTTAAGTTGCGTCAGCAGCTCTATACACCACTTATTGACTTACTCATTCACTGCCGTAGAAATATTTACTTCTCTAACAGTTTTCTATATGGTTCCCAGTCATTATAATACGACCTTGTAAAATCAAATGATCTAAATTAAACTAAACTTATCCAAATTAAACTTATTAGCTAACAAATCCTTCTAAAACACGATATATGCAAATCAAAAGTTCTAAATTCAACTTAACTTATCGTAATATAACTATTATAACTAAACCATTTTAATTAAACCTACCTAAATACCTTGTTACGAGTTGGGGATTTAGAATATAGTTATACGTCTACCCAGATCCCAACAGGTAACAAAAAACAAAAACAAAGTCAATCGGACTATAAAAGGGTAGACAAAGGATGCGAGTTTTCGTTGTATATAATAAAGTACCATAAATCCCTAAACAAGATATTCAGCTTATAAATTACCCTTAACCAAACTTAACCTAAACATTAACAGTATATACATATTAATACAACATAAACAATTTTGAAGCAAGTGGACGTGGGGGAGGTAATACAAGATACATGTACTTAAGTGAGGAGCTGAGATGGCTGACGAGTAAGGCTGAGTATTGTAGAAGACGGTAGGTAGTCACTGTGCCGTAGGTTTAGAGGATAGATGATCCTGTGGTCACTTCCCAGAGCCAAGTGCTCTCTCCTCGAATTGGAGCTGACAAAGAAGACTTGGAGGAAGTGACGCAACAACCAGGATATGGAGAAGGGAAACCCCGGAGTGTTAACTAAGACGAGTCATACTCGTGTCTCGTCCCTAGATGGCGTTGCTCGTGGTGCTGGGTAGGTAGATCAAGACAATAGATGGCGTGGTTCGTAGTGCTGGGTGGAGGGGTTCGTAACACACCCCCCCTCCAAAGACCTCCGTAGCGCGGGCGCGAAGGAGGTGATCACCTGGTGCGTCTGGAGAGTAGCTGCTGCATTTCCACTGGAGCTCGGGATAAGGAGTCTGCAATCAGGTTGGATGAACGTGAGTGGGTTATGGTCGGTGAAGACTAGGGTTGTTGGTGGGCAAGACTGGAGGTAACATTCAAACTTCTTTATTGCCAACACCAGAGCCAGGGCCTCCTTCTCTATGGTCGAGTAGTTGGTCTGATGTTTTTTCAGCTTGGCGGTAATATGCCACAGGGTGAAGAACATCAGTGGTTGGGTCGGGTTGTAGGAGCACAGCCCCCACTCCGACACCGCTAGCGTCGATTTGCAGATGGAAGGGCGAGGTGTAGTCAGGGGGGTGGACTACAGGCTTGGAGGCAAGGAAGGCTTTGAGGCGGTGGAAAGACTGGTCGCACCTCTGGTTCCAGATGTAAGGGACCGCAGAACTGGTAAGGTCTGTGAGGGGTCCGGCCACGCTGGAGAAGTTACTGCAGAACCGACGGTAGTAGCCGCACATCCCCAGGAAGCGCACGAGTTCCTTCCTCGTCCTTGGAGTGGGGAAGGACAAGATGGCTTTAACGTTTGCGTCCTTGGGTCTCACCATACCATGCCCAACGATATGTCCCAGGTAAGTCACTGAGGCCCGGCCAAAAGCAGATTTAGCCAGGTTTATGGTGAATCCAGTCTCTTGCAGTCGTGCAAACAGTATCTCCAAACGCACCAGATGTTCGTCCCAGCTGTCCGACACCACCACCAGGTCATCCAGGTAGGCGAACGTCCCACCTAGGTCCTGAATAAGGTAGTTGATGGCCCTCTGGAATGTGGCCGGAGCATTAGAAAAGCCAAACGCCATAACCAAATATTGAAAAAGACCAAATGGAGTTATAAATGCCGAGATTATTTTTGCCCTATCCGTGAGTCCCACTTGATAATATCCTTTCAATAAGTCCACCGTACTGATAAATTTGGCACAGCCTATGCTGTCTATTATATCTTCAATCAAAGGTAAAGGGTAGGAGTCTGAGATAGTGACCTGGTTCACATTACGATAATCGGTACAGAAACGAAAAGTGCCATCGGGTTTTGGAATGAGAAGGCAAGGTGAAGCCCAGGGGGAGGTACTAGGCTCAGCTAAGTTATGTTTTAACAAAAAATCTACCTCCTTTTCCATAATCTCTCTTTTTTGTGGATTTAGTCGATAGGCTGATTGCCTAATGGGTTGTACATCATCTGAGATTAGCTTAATATCATGTTTAAGTATATTGCAAAACCCTGGGAGGTCTGACGTGACTTTAGGAAATGTTGATAATAACTTGGTGAGATCTTTTGCTTGAGATGGATTCAGAACAGAAAAATACTCATCCAAGTTGTTGAGTATGTGACTGTTAGCAGGGTTTTCTTTAGGTAGAGGGAAGTCTAAATTCTCCAATAGGTCCATGTCATCTGTCTCCGGCTCCGGCCCTGACAAAACCGTATGCAATACAGGTTGACTTATAGCCTCTGGGATGTCTTCCTCTGACTGCCTGGAATGGTAAAGTTTCATGAGATTAATGTGAACAAGTTGTGAATCTTTTCTGCGATCAGGAGTATGGACTATATAGTTGAGGGGAGATAGTTTATTAGCATCGACTTGAAAGTTTTGATGGAACCGTTCCAAGCAACCTTGGGACGGTGGGTGGTGTTAGGTATTCTGGGTAAAAAGTTCTATATACAGGAGAGAACACAAACACCTGTATAGTTTTGTAGGTTCGGTTTACTGGATAAGAGTATGTACACAGAGGTGGATAGCACTGCTCCCTAGCTAAGGTCCCGGTCAACTACCATAGACGACGTATGGCAAGTGATACATTAGCAGCTTCCATACGTCGCCAGGCACATTAATTAAGCGTGTGGGATATGGTAATAACATTGCCACACGCTGCTAGCTAGGCTGAATAAATATAAATGGAGCACATACATAATATACATACATAATACATAATCCAGCATACATAATATACATACACCTCCCTCCCCCCTATACGCTCATAGCAAAGTCTTGAGCGGACCTCTTCTTCTGGATCCGTTCTGAGCGTCGAGGGACTTCATCACTGGGAAGGGTGTGGGACTCAACACTGGTGGCGGGGCCAGCAGAAGGCAGTGTTACGGGGCGGAGAAAACGGCGGTTCCTCCACCACACGCGACCACTGGGTAACCGCACCTGGTAGTCCCGTGACCTGCCGAGACCCATGACTACGCCTACTTTGTCCCAACGTAGGGAGGTCGGGTCCTGAACACGGACTTGGGTACCGACACTCAACCTGGGGAGAGAACGGGCGTGGTCGTTGTAGCGGGCGACGACGTCCTGAACACGTTCGGCGGCTCGGCGATCACAATCCTCTGTCTTAGCCTGCCACTCCTTGGAGAAGGATTGAGGGTGAGCAGGGACACAAGAACGAAGGGGGCGCCCATACAAAACCTGGGCAGGGGAGCGTCCGGTGTAGTTGGGTGTGTTGCGGAGTTCAAGAAGACCCCGGTCGAAGGCCTCGCAGTCAATGTTCCCAGAAGGGGCCACCTTAAGGATGAGGTGCTTCAGGGATTTGACAGCAGCCTCAGCGTGGCCGTTGGACTGCGGGTAATGGGGCGATGACAACACATGCCGGACTCCCCATCGGTCAAGGAACGCAGCAAAGTCCCGGCTTGTGAACTGAGGCCCTCCGTCGGTTCGCAGGCGTACAGGAACGCCCACGTCACGGAAGTAGTGGCGGAACTTGCTGATGGTGGCGGCAGACGTCGTGTCATTACCGCCCTTGATGACAACCGGCCAACCAGAGAGACGGTCGACGATAACCAGGAAGGACTTTCCTGACACACAGAAAAAGTCGGCCGACACAGACTCAAAGGGGCGGGTGGGGTTGTCGTCACTCATGAAGGGTACCTGCTGCTGGCTGGGTTGTAATACGTGGCGGGGCTTACACACCTGGACAGCATTGGAGATGTCGGGGTCGATGCCAGGCCGGAACACAGTCTGTCGTGCACGTCGTTTGGTGGCCTCAGCTCCACGGTGACTTTCGTGAAGGCGAGCCAAGGCGTGGGGACGTGATGCAGCAGGGACAACTACCGAAGGAGAGGTGTCACTGGCCAGAGGTAGGGGTAGGGCGGCAGCAGGGTAGTTGCTGCTCCCTTCGTGCACCCTGTTGGCGTGTCTTACCTCAAGAATAGGTTTGGGGAAGTCCTGGGAGATGATGGCCAACTCTTGACAATGTCTGTAGGACAGCAAGGGAGTCGGGACACCATTATGCACGTCAATCCAGGCCTGACACGACCTGTTGCCAAGGGTGACATGTGCATAGAGTGAACCCAGGGCTGGGGCCATCTGTGAACCATCTGCCGTGACGCAGAGGTCCTCGGGAGGCGGTCCTAGATCACTTGGAGAGAGCCCCAAGCATTGCAAATGCTGGGGACCGATGACTGTAGCATCAGCGCCGGTGTCGGGCAACATCTGAAGACGGGATGACACACCGCCGTAGGTCACGATGACGCTGATGTACTGGGGAACTTTGGTCCTGGGATGCGAGGAGTACACCCTCCTAAAGTGGGTCGGGCTTTGTCCAGGGTCGTCGTGCCTCTGATTTGGCGACTGTGGGCGGCCCTCACTGGTAGAAGGGCGCCGAAGCTTCCGCCGACGCTGTCCCTTGGGTTCGTGGGTAGGGCAACACTTGTCATAGTGGCCCAGACGGCCGCACACATTGCACTGGACGCGTTTGGCTGGGCACCGTACTGTGAGTGACCAGTGGCCCTTACGGTCACAACTGTTGCAGGTAGACTGAGCAGCTGGACATACCTGTGTTCCGTGCTGCTTACCACAGTTGTTGCAAAATGAACCGGGCGTGGACGTGGTGGGCGAAGGCGTAGGAGCAGACTTCTTGTCCTTCTTGTACCGGGAAACAGCGCGTACAGCTGTAGGGGGAGCTCGGATGGCAGAGGTGGCACACCTGGCAGCCTCATAGGAGCGACATATCGTCAACACATCCTGAAGAGAAGAGGAAGAGTCGAGGGAGGTGAGGCGTTGGACAAGTTCCTCGTCCTTAACACCCATCAGGATCACCTGCTTCAACTGGGTCTCCTCGCACTGCTGGTGGTGGCCTAAACATATATCTACCTCTTCCGAGGCTCTCTTAAGACGTACATAAAAAGCGTCAAAAGACTCACCCTCCATCTGTCTGCAGCTAAACAATTCCCTCCTGCGCAGAGCTTCATTCTGCTGTCCTTTGATGTGCCGTTGTAGAACGTCCAGTACCTCCTCTACAGACAGCGAAGAGGTTGGGGGTACCTGCAACGTATGTTCTAAGACACGCTGAACTTCCAAGGACAGGCACATACGCAGCTGGATGAGTTGTTTAGGCTGTGACAAACTCTGGAGATCCACCATTGTAGCATAATCAGCCCACCGCCGCCGCCATTCGCGAAAAGTCTGGAAATTTACATCAGGCTCCAAGATGGGCGGTGTTTGAGCTGCTGCTTTAGGTGGGGCTGGGGAGCGTGAAGGAAGCATGGATGAGGTATCTGAACCATTCAGTACCGAGGCAGTGTTAGAGCCAGGGGCTTGGTTAACAGTGAGGCGAGATATCAAGGCTTCAAACCGTGCACTGTCTTCCATTCTCCGTTGGTGGTCTCGTTCTGCCTCTGCTTGCCTTCTGTGCTCATCCGCCAAACGTCTGTGAGCTTCATCCTCGCGTCTCTCATCTCTCATAAACTTCATTAAGGCAATTATCTCTGGAGATAACGCTGAATGTTGAGGTGAAGGGCTGCGCGATGTTGTGGGAGCTGGGCCGGCCTGGTCATCCATCTCTGGGGGACTATCATCCGCTTGACTCATCCAGGCGCTGGGTCCACGGCTACGTAAGGCATGAGACATAACTACTTCCTCTGTGTACTGTGTCTTAAATCAGTGTTGACCGGTCAGCCCGTCGTATCAAAAAGATTTCAGACAAAAAAATTTAATTAAATACACAGATAAGTAGGTTATATATATAAAATATATATAAGAAAGCCGCGCGGTCAGCAAGTGTTAGTACATGTATGTGTGTGTGTCCCAGGCAGGCAGAGCGTCTCGCCCCAGCTGTGAGGGGGGGTGGAGGCGGCGCTGTGAGGGAGGGGGGTGGAGACAGTGAGGAGCTCAGTCACTCTCTGTAAACGGTCAGAGGAGGGTGCGCTGAGCTCTACACCCCACAAATGCCCAGAACATGCCGTATACCTTGGAAATCCGTTCGAACAAGGTCACACATGAATGGCACGAAACACACAATGCACTTAACACTTCACAGAAAATCACTGTCACTGACACTGCTCAAAGTTGCGAAATTCTTCGAGGGATGACGCGGGGTTGACCCAAGGCGGGGATCCATCAGCCGGCTTTCCACAAACTTGCACTAATCACTCGTAATAATCCAGTAAAACTACGCACTGCGCCATGTTAGATGTTCTGGGTAATAAGTTCTATATACAGGAGAGAACACAAACACCTGTATAGTTTTGTAGGTTCGGTTTACTGGATAAGAGTATGTACACAGAGGTGGATAGCACTGCTCCCTAGCTAAGGTCCCGGTCAACTACCATAGACGACGTATGGCAAGTGATACATTAGCAGCTTCCATACGTCGCCAGGCACATTAATTAAGCGTGTGGGATATGGTAATAACATTGCCACACGCTGCTAGCTAGGCTGAATAAATATAAATGGAGCACATACATAATATACATACATAGTACATAATCCAGCATACATAATATACATACAGGTGGTAAGCCGAAGATGTACAATGGTCCACACTGAGGTCTTTCATCACCTGTTTGAACAAAGATGGATCAGATTGTTGGGCTGTAATGAGCTCATCCTTACTAATGGTCTTATTGTACAGATCTTCTGTGGGTAGTAAGATATTGGAGGTGGTTTTAGATGAAGAGGGACCATTTCGCACACTCTGTGACCGGGTGACAGCACAAGATGGGAAAAGATGAGGACTAGTTTCTTTAAGGTCAGTGGTGGAGTTGACAGGTAAGGGAGAGTCGACTGTCTTTATGTTAGGAACCACTAGATCTCCTACCAAGTCATTACCCAATAATAAATGAATGCCGCACACAGGCATTGGGTCTTTCCTAATGGCTATTTGCACTTCCCCATAAATCAAGGGACATTGGAGGTGCACTTTAGCTAAAGGATAGGAAGAATGGGATGAGAGATCTGAAATTAGAACACTCTCATTAATAAATGCGGTAGATATATCAGGAATGACGTTAAACAGGAGGATAGATTGTGCTGCGCCCGTATCACGTAGTATACGAATAGGGAAAGAACGAGACCCCTCTATGATTGAAATTTTTCCCTCATAGGTGAATGAAGAGAAGAGATCCTGATGGGGCCTTTCCACATTGGTATTTGCTATTGGTTTGGATTTGGGATCCAGGGAACTACTTTGAGCAATTCGACACTTTGGGTGTTTACAAGTCTGGATTGTATGGCCTGGGTTTTTACAGTAAGAACAAGTAAGCTTGGTTGCATCGGGGGGAGTAGGTGTGGGACCTTTCGACCTACCACTCACGTTCCCAAGGTTATCATCAGAGGAGGACCTAACATGTTGGGAAGTACCACGTTCTCTACTGCCCAGTGACTCCACCAACAAAGCGTACGCATCAGCCAGCTCAGCAGCACGCCCTAAATTAACCTCTCCACGCTCCTCCACATGCTTCAAGATGTGAAATGGTATCTTGCTCTTCCACTCCTCCAGGACTACCAAATTTAGCAAATCCTGAAATGTGGAGGTCTCTGTAGCCTCTAACCACTTCTTAAAAAACCTAAGCTTTTCTTGAGCAAACTCAACAAAGGTGTGTGAAAATGGTTTGGTTAGTTTACGAAACTTCTGCCGGTATCCATCTGGCGTGATAGCATAAGAGGTGAGGATATTCTTTTTTACGTTATCATAGTCATCAATCTGGTCTAAACAGTTATAAACTCTGTTAGGTGTTCTGGGTAATAAGTTCTATATACAGGAGAGAACACAAACACCTGTATAGTTTTGTAGGTTCGGTTTACTGGATAAGAGTATGTACACAGAGGGGGGGTAGCACTCCTCAGCTAGGCTCCTGGTCAACTGCTATAGACGACGTATGGCAAGTGATACATTAGCAGCTTCCATACGTCGCCAGGCACATTAATTAAGCATGTGGGATATGGTAATTACATTGCCACACGCTGCTAGCTAGGCTGAATAAATAATACATAAATGGAGCACATACATAATATACATACATAATATATAGTCCAGCATACATAATATACATACACCTCCCTCCCCCCTATACGCTCATAGCAAAGTCTTGAGCGGACCTTTTCTTCTGGATCCGTTCTGAGCGTCGAGGGACTTCATCACTGGGAAGGGTATGGGACTCAACACTGGTGGCGGGGTCAGCAGAAGGCATTGTTACGGGGCGGAGAAAACGGCGGTTCCTCCACCACACACGACCGCTGGGTAACCGCACCTGGTAGTCCCGTGACCTGCCGAGACCCATGACTACGCCTACTTTGTCCCAACGTAGGGAGGTCGGGTCCTGAACACGGACTTGGGTGCCGACACTCAACCTGGGGAGAGAACGGGCGTGGTCGTTGTAGCGGGCGACGACGTCCTGAACACGTTCGGCGGCTCGGCGGTCACAATCCTCTGTCTTGGCCTGCCACTCCTTGGAGAAGGATTGAGGGTGAGCAGGGACACAAGAACGAAGGGGGCGTCCATACAAAACCTGGGCAGGGGAGCGTCCGGTGTAGTTAGGTGTGTTGCGGAGTTCAAGAAGACCCCGGTCGAAGGCCTCGCAGTCAATGTTCCCAGAAGGGGCCACCTTAAGGATGAGGTGCTTCAAGGATTTGACAGCAGCCTCAGCGTGGCCGTTGGACTGCGGGTAATGGGGCGATGACAACACATGCCGGACTCCCCATCGGTCGAGGAACACAGCAAAGTCCCGGCTTGTGAACTGAGGCCCTCCGTCGGTTCGCAGGCGTACAGGAACGCCCACGTCACGGAAGTAGTGGCGGAACTTGCTGATGGTGGCGGCAGACGTCGTGTCATTACCGCCCTTGATGACAACCGGCCAACCAGAGAGACGGTCGACGATAACCAGGAAGGACTTTCCTGACACACAGAAAAAGTCGGCCGACACAGACTCAAAGGGGCGGGTGGGGTTGTCGTCACTCATGAAGGGTACCTGCTGCTGGCTGGGTTGTAATACGTGGCGGGGCTTACACACCTGGACAGCATTGGAGATGTCGGGGTCGATGCCAGGCCGGAACACAGTCTGTCTTGCACGTCGTTTGGTGGCCTCAGCTCCACGGTGACTGTCGTGAAGGCGAGCCAAGGCGTGGGGACGTAATGCAGCAGGGACAACTACCGAAGGAGAGGTGTCACTGGCCAGAAGTAGGGGTAGGGCGGCAGCAGGGTAGTTGCTGCTCCCTTCGTGCACCCTGTTGGCGTATTTTACCTCAAGAATCGGTGTTGGGAAGTCCTGGGAGATGATGGCCAACTCTTGGCAATGTCTGTAGGACAGCAAAGGAGTCGGGACACCATTATGCACGTCAATCCAGGCCTGACACGACCTGTTGCCAAAGGTGACATGTGCATAGAGTGAACCCAGGGCTGGGGCCATCTGTGAACCATCTGCCGTGACGCAGAGGTCCTCGGGAGGCGGTCCTAGATCGCTTGGAGAGAGCCCCAAGCATCGCAAATGCTGGGGACCGATGACTGTAGCATCAGCGCCGGTGTCAGGCAACATCTGAAGACGGGATGACACACCGCCGTAGGTCACGATGACGCTGATGTACTGGGGGACTTTGGTCCTGGGATGCGAGGAGTACACCCTCCTAATATGGGTCGGGCTTTGTCCAGGGTCGTCGTGCCTCTGATTGGAAGACTGTGGGCGGCCCTCTCTGGTGGAAGGGCGCTGAAGCTTCCGCCGACGCTGTCCCTTGGGTTTGCGGGTAGGGCAACACTTGTCATAGTGGCCCAGACGACCGCACACATTGCACTGTACGTACTTAGCTGGGCACCGCACTGTGAGTGACCAGTGGCCCTTACGGTCACAACTGTTGCAGGTAGACTCAGCAGCTGGACACACCTGTGTTCCGTGCTGCTTACCACAGTTGTTACAAAATGAACCGGGCGTGGACGTGGTGGGCGAAGGCGTAGGAGCAGACTTCTTGTCCTTCTTGTACCGGGATACAGCGCGTACAGCTGTAGGGGGAGCACGGATGGCAGAGGTGGCACACCTGGCAGCCTCATAGGAGCGACATATCGTCAACACATCCTGAAGAGAAGAGGAAGAGTCGAGGGAGGTGAGGCGTTGGACGAGTTCCTCGTCCTTAACACCCATCAAGATCACCTGCTTCAACTGGGTCTCCTCGCACTGCTGGTGGTGGCCTAGACATATATCTACCTCTTCCGAGGCTCTCCTAAGACGTACATAAAAGGCATCAAAAGACTCACCCTCCATCTGTCTGCAGCTAAACAATTCCCTCCTGCGCAGAGCTTCATTCTGCTGTCCTTTGATGTGCCGTTGTAGAACGTCCAGTACCTCCTCTACAGACAGCGAAGAGGTTGGGGGTACCTGCAACGTATGTTCCAAGACACGCTGAATTTCCAAGGACAGGCACATACGCAGCTGGATGAGTTGTTTAGGCTGTGACAAACTCTGGAGATCCACCATTGTAGAATAGTCAGTCCACCGTCGCCGCCATTCACGAAAAGTCTGGAAATTCACATCAGGCTTCAAGATGGGTGGTGTTTGAGCTGCTGCTTTAGGTGGGGCTGGGGGGCGTGAAGGAAGCATGGATGAGGTATCTGAACCAGTCAGTACCGAGGCAGTGTTAGAGCCAGGGGCTTGGTTAACAGTGAGGCGAGATATCAAGGCTTCAAACCGTGCACTGTCTTCCACTCTCCGTTGGTGGTCTCGTTCTGCCTCTGCTTGCCTTCTGTGCTCATCCGCCAAACGTCTGTGAGCTTCATCCTCGCGTCTCTCATCTCTCATAAACTTCAGTAAAGCAATTATCTCTGGAGACAACGCTGAATATTGAGGTGAAGGACTGCGCGATGTTGTGGGGGCTGGAGCGTCGTGGCCGGCCTGGTCATCCATCTCTGGGGAACTATCATCCGCTTGACTCATCCAGGCGCTGGGTCCACGGCTACGTAAGGCATGAGACATAACTACTTCCTCTGTGTACTGTGTCTTAAATCAGTGTTGACCGGTCAGCCCGTCGTATCAACAAGATTTCAGACAAAAAAATTAATTAAATACACAGATAAGTAGGTTATATATATAAAATATATATAAGGAAGCCGCCGGTCAGCGAGTGTTAGTACATGTATGTGTGTGCGCGCGCCTTGGGCAGCGTCTCGCTGGGGGGGAGAGGAGGGAGAAGTGCGGCGACTCGCGGTCAGTCCAGTTACCCTCAGGACGCGGTTAGAGAAGGGTGCACTGAACTCTACTCCCAACAAATGCCCAGAACATGCCGTATACCTTGGGAATCCTTTCGAACAAGGTCACACATGAATGGCACGAAACACACAATGCACTTAATACTTCACAGAAAATCACTGTCACTGACACTGCTCAAAGTTGCTAAATTCTTCGAGGTACGACGCGGTGGTTGACACAAGGCAGGAGTCCATAAGCCGGCTTTCACAAACTTGCACTAATCACTCGTAATTATCCAGTAAGATTACGCACTGCGCCATGTTAGGTGTTCTGGGTAATAAGTTCTATATACAGGAGAGAACACAAACACCTGTATAGTTTTGTAGGTTCGGTTTACTGGATAAGAGTATGTACACAGAGGGGGGGGTAGCACTCCTCAGCTAGGCTCCTGGTCAACTGCTATAGACGACGTATGGCAAGTGATACATTAGCAGCTTCCATACGTCGCCAGGCACATTAATTAAGCATGTGGGATATGGTAATTACATTGCCACACGCTGCTAGCTAGGCTGAATAAATAATACATAGATGGAGCACATACATAATATACATACATAATATATAGTCCAGCATCCATAATATACATACAAACTCTACGAGCCTTACCATATAATTTAGGAACTAACACTGACACCCACTGGTCCTTTGGCCACTCATTCTTCCCGGCTATTTTCTCAAAAGTCCTAAATGACCCGTCCATATCGGATTCATCAAACCCGGGAACAAGGGAAGAAGCAGTAGCAGGGTTAAAAGCAGCTAGTTTCTCTCTTAATGCCACTTCTTTTGATTTAAACTCCGATGTTAAGGTGACTTCTATCTCTCTTACCTGTAGTTCTTTCAGTCTAACCTCCTGCTCCAACTTGGCCCGTTCCATCATTTCCTCATGCTCCAACTTGGCCTGTTCTAACCTTCCCTCATGCTCCAACTTTTGCTCCAACTTGGCCTGCTCCAACTTGGCCTGTTCCAACTTTTCTTCATGCTGCAACTTGGCCTGCTCCAACTTGGCCTGTTCCAACTTTTCTTCATGCTCCAACTTGGCCTGCTGCTCCAACTTGGCCTGTTCCAACTTGGCCTGTTCCAACTTTTCCTCCTGCTCCAACTTGGCCTGTTCCAACTCATGTTCCAACTCGAGTTCTTTCATTTTGATTTGGAACTCGAACCTAGCTCGTTCTAGTTCTAAGGCGTCTATTCGTTGTGTTTCTTCTTGAGGGCTAGCCAGACCTGAGGCAACTTCTGAGTGAGGAGGGGTGGTGGATAGTGGTTGAAGTTTCTTGGACATGGGCGTTAATCTGTCAACAGCGGATTCTTTTAAAACTTCTTGTTGAACCAACACTTCAATCACATGATTTTTTAACATTTCCTTAGTCAGTTGCTGTGAAAATGGGATATTGTAATAGTTGGCTATTTCTTTCCATTCTTTCTTCAGGATATTAACACGTAATTTAGCTACGGAAGGATTTTCAATAAAATCCTGGAGATCAAAACCTGAGGTGGCCATTGTTAAGAAAAATAGGATAAATTAACTAATGGTCAAAAGATAAGATAAGTGGATAACCCTAGAAAATATCACGGCAGTGGATAACCAGAAAGTCCCGGAAACTAACCAAGTTATACCTAGGGAAATTACACTTATGATTATTGTTCTTCTGAGAAGATCCTTAGATAAGGATAAGAGACTTGAAAGAGGTAGGGCGTATTACGGCATAAATATAAAGATCCGGATTAACAACCCTGATATACTTGAAAGAGGAAGGGCGTATTACGGCATTAATATAAAGATCCGGATTAACAACCCTGATATACTTTAAAGAGGAAGGGCGTATTTCGGCGTTAATATAAACATCCGGATAAACAACCCTGATAAATGGTATGATTGACCCTGAATGAGATAATGAGAAGAACAATAATTGAGGCTTTATAATTATGGGGTCCTGGTAGAGCAGGGCGTCCCAAGATATCACTTCACCCTAAACTAGTGACTATGGAACAGCCTACTCTGGAGTGAGGGTACGGCATTAAACAGATCCGGATTCTTCCCTACACTCGATAAGACTTACTACACGACTGCCACGTGTAATAACAGGTAAGCCTTATGACACTTGGAACCTAATATCCTACGGCTGTCACTCTTACTGTACGATAATACCAATATATGCACACACATATGAAGGAAACTTTAAACCACCGTAAAGCAATTGTGAACAAAAGTGACTGGGAGGAATAATTAACACTGAGTAACAAGGGAGGAAGGAATATGGTACTTAAGGTCGTATCCTGTCACGGTCGCCATTTGTTACGAGTTGGGGATTTAGAATATAGTTATACGTCTACCCAGATCCCAACAGGTAACAAAAAAACAAAAAACAAAGACAATCGGACTATAAAAGGGTAGACAAAGGATGCGAGTTTTCGTTGTGTATAATAGAGTACCATAAATCCCTTAACAAAATATTCAGCTTATAAATTACCCTTAACCAAACTTAACCTAAACATTAACAGTATATACATATTAATAAAACATAAAACAATCTTGAAGCAAGTGGACGTGGGGGAGGCAATACAAGATACAAATACTTAAGTGAGGAGCTGAGATGGCTGACGAGTAAGGCTGAGTATTGTAGAAGACGGTAGGTAGTCACTGCACCGTAGGTTTAGAGGATAGATGATCCTGTGGTCACTTCCCAGAGCCAAGTGCTCTCTCCTCGAATTGGAGCTCACAAAGAAGACTTGGAGGAAGTGACGCAACAACCAGGATATGGAGAAGGGAAACCCCGGAGTGTTAACTAAGACGAGTCATACTCGTGTCTCGTCCCTAGATGGCGTTGCTCGTGGTGCTGGGTAGGTAGATCAGGACAATAGATGGCGTGGTTCGTAGTGCTGGGTGGAGGGGTTCGTAACAGTATACATAAGTCCTATCTATCAGATCGTCATGGAAACTTTGGTAATTGTCAGGCTTGTAGTCCTTGCACCAGTCATGGATGAAGTCTATGAACTGGCGTTCATGTTCTTGCTTGACTGTGATTCTACGTCTGTTGAGTTTACCACCAGTGGGGGTGTCATTGGCTACATGTATACTAGCTTGGATTGGGCTGTGGTCAGACATAAGATCAGTGACAACATGAGAGCTATGAATTGTGTATGATAGATTAAAGCCAATACATTTGTCTAGACCCCCGCCATAGATGTGTGTTGGTTCATTATTACCTATAATTTGAACATCTTCATATGCGCTGAGAAGTGAGATAAGTCTCCTACCATTGGTGTTAGTGGTGGAGTCACCTAATTTCTTGTGTCTAGTATTCAGGTCACCCATTAGGACAGTGGGCTCAGTGTGTAAAAAGTCTGGGAGATCTGTGTATTGAAGCTGATCTGAGGGAGCATAGGCGTTTAGCACGTTGAGTGTGGAGTTGCCCAGGTGGATAGTGATCCCATGGTACTGAAGGTTGGTAGTCTTTTTGGATACAAGAGGTACATGCGGGAGTGACTTCTTAACATACATCAAACATGTGTGAGTAGAACTAGGATCATAATACACATAATTGGGCAGACTGGGTGGGGGCTTACCATTAGGTGTGAGACACTCCTGCAGACACACAATATCGATGTCCTCAGTCACAACTTTGTGGTGTAGGTCAGGGTATCGTTTTCTAAGGGATGAGATGTTCCAACTCATCACCTTCACCGCTCTGTATCTTTGGAGGACTCTGTGTGGTGTGGTGTCCCGCCCCCTTTCAGGAGGGAGAGGATGGAGACGACGTCTTAACTAACCCATGGCTCAGGGGATACTCCTTAAAATGAGGTTTTTGTGTGTGAAGCGATGAACAGTACAACACTGTTTCACTGCCCACCCCCATAAAGGCTGGCTAACATACACTAATTGAAAAATACATGTCCCAGTTATGCCTCGCCGGGCGTCTTATCTCTGGTAAAACAAACTTTGGAGTTGGTTGCGTGGGTAAGCCTAACGCAACCCATGACACCTAGCCAATGGTGAGGAGTCTAGGGCAGGTACTTGTTTCTGCTCAGAACATCCCGTCTTTTTATGATCTAATGTAAGTGGTAGGGCTGCCAAGGCTGTCACTGGGGTAACGTTGCATCTTTCAATAGAGTGGAGTTGGTGTGGGTTCTAGGGCTCTTCTTTTACTGTGAGGGAACCACGAGTGTTCTCTTCTTCCTTCTTCTGTCTCTTCCATCCATTCTGTGATTGGTCCTGCCTCTATTTCTTCTAACTTTGTCCATATTCTTTTTGAGTGTTGGTGTAGGTAAACGTTTAGGGGTTCTATTTGCGCTCGTTAGTGTAGTTGACGGTTGGTGATTATGTCAGGATATCTGATGTTGTATACATCCCTTAGGGCTAAGTTTTGAATTGTCTGCAGAATCTTTGTTTGTTTGTTTTATTGCATGTAGGGGAATTGGTGGATATACTAGTCGGGATTGGACAAAGGCTTTATATAACTTTAACTTGTTTTTTGCTGACAGGCTTCTGAAGCGTTTTAATTTAATTACCATGTTTCTGGTTTTTGCAAGTTTTTCGGTGATGAATGTTTTGTAGCCTTTTGTTGTTATCTTCAGCCCTAGGACAGTGCCTTCCATGGCATATGGAATTACTTTGTTGTCTACTATAATGGGGTCTTTTTTCCTTTTAGCGATTGGTATTATTTTGAACTTGTTGATGTTCGTTTGTATCTTCCACTTTTTTTCGTACTGGTTGATGTTCTCTATTGCGTTGGCAGTATGTTGTGCAATTATTGCTGTTGATTTCCTTGGGTATGTGATGATTTGTGTGATATCGTCTGCAAAACTTATGTATTCACTGTAGGGAGCTGGTTCTGGTAGGTCTACTGTGTAGATATTGTACAGCGTTGGTGAAAGGACACTGCCTTGGGGTACTCCACTTTTCAGTTCTATGGGTGGTCCTATATAGCTGCCAATTTGTATTTGTGCCGTGCGATCGTCTAGGAAGTCACAGACGATTTTTTCTAGTGGTTCTGGAAGATTTAATTGAAGCAGTTTAAATTTTAATCCTAGGTGCCATACTTTATCGAACGCTTTCTTAACGTCTCTTAATACAATGTTGACTTGGTTTCTTTCTGCTTTCTTGTTGGCTAACGTTTCCGTGATTATGGCTAGTGCAGTATGTGTTCCTATTTTTTCAGTGAATCCATGTTGTCTGGGGTTTAGTAGTCCGTTTTCGCTCCTGTGTTTTCTGATTCTCCTGTTTAATGCCTTTTCAAATGGTTTTCCTATAAATTCGAGTAGGGAAATCGGTCTGTAGTTAATTACTTGAGTGTGGTCTTTGGCTGGTTTCGGTATGAATATGAGTTTTGCGTTTTTGAATGCATCAATGAAGTATCCACTTGCCAAAGCTGAGTTTAATATTTCAAGGATGCCTTTTGTGCAATTGTTGGGTAGGTATAGGGTCATATTTCTTGTGATTTTTGTAAATCCTGGTGGTTTTTCTTTGTCTGATGTAGTGTAGCAGTTCTCCTTCTGTACAGTAATTGGTTCCATCGAGTTGAGCCTGGTTTTGTCCACCACATGGTATGGGGTTAGCCTATGTATCATTTCAGCCAATTCTCTGCAGATGTGATTTTCGTGTTCCTCCTCAAGTTGCTCATTTTCTTCTTCTGATATTTGAAATACTTTTTTCCATTCTCTCCTGTATGCGGATTCTATCTCTTTTTCTTCAAAGGGTTTTTTTCCCGTTTTGGTCTTTTATGTACTTTTGTTGGGGTATGTCGTTTCCTAGAATTTTGTTTACGTTCTGCCAAAAGTTCTTGTCATTTCTTGTGGTATCCAGGTTGTTTATTAGTTCGTTCCATATCTGTTGCTGTGCTATCAGGCTTTCATCTCTTAACTTTTGTTGTATTTGCCTTAAGTTTCTAATAAGCTCTGTTGTTGGTGGATAGTTTTGTATGTACATCATTATGTTATTGTATTGTACTTGGACCATTCGCAATTCATGAGATATCCTGATGTGTGGTAGCGTTCGGTATGTTATGGTTGGTATGTTGTTCTCTATTGCCTTTTTGATGTTAAGTATAAGGGTATCTGTTTCGTTGTCTATATCTTCTAGTATTTTGCCTTGGAGATCTGGGATCTTAACTCGTTCTAGTTGCTTCCTGTAGCCTTCCCAGTCTGCTTTTTGCATTTGGAAGAGTGGGGTTGTTGGTACGTGGATTGGGCTTGTAGATAGTTTTATTATCATTGGAGTGTGGTCACTGGTAGTTAGTAGTCCTTGTTTTATATGGTAATTCAGGAATGCCTTGTTATTGGTGAAGACTTTGTCTTGGGTTGTTGTTTTGTTGATGCCAATGAATGTGGTGAAGTGTGGTCCTAGGTGGATCAGCTTCCCTGTGTTCATTATGGTATGCAGTGCAGTGCCCACCCTGTTTCTGTTTCCGTGGCCGAATATTGGATGTCTTGGGTTCAGATCTCCTATTATATATGTTGGGCAGTTGTAGTTCAATAGTTGTATCAAGTCTGGGGCCGGTAGGTAGTTCCTTTTTGGCTGTAAATATGATGTGGCTAATGCTATTTCTCCAAGCCACGGCCTTATTTATACAATTTAGAAACATCAGGATTAGGGGTGCGCGTAGCGTGAGAGCCAATCACAGAAGAGGAGGCCAGGAATCCCTGGCACTCTGGTCCTAGCGTTGCTACGTGTGCGTCCGCACTGAAGAGTAGATCTACCAGCATCGCTGGCTGTACGCTCAAGAGCCTACCACGCAATTGCAGAAGTCCTTTACTAGCCAAAGGAAAGAAAGAATGCAATAATTAACCCAACTCTGCCAACCACCAACAAAACCTGTAATCCTCCCAAAAGAAAAACTTAACTCCACCTAACCTTACTCACAATCCCTCAAAAAAAAAAAAAAAAAAAAAAAAAATGCAACTCTCCATCCAATCAACAATAATCAACACCTTCAATCCTCCCAAAAGAAAAACTTAACCCACCCAATCTTACTCACAATCCCTCCTAAAAAAAAATAAAAAATAAAAAAATAAAAAAAGCTAACTCACTATCCAATCACTAATCAACACCCTCAATCCCCCCAAAGAAAAACTTAATATACCCGACCTTTCTAACAAGCCCCTTCGACCCTCCTAAAAAAAAAATAAA
>NW_024731910.1:0-7446 GCF_018991925.1 Homarus americanus | reverse complement strand
ATGGCCTGAGACTGTAGCATCGTGGCCTGAGACTGTAGCATCATGGCCTTAGACTGTAGCATCATGGCCTGAGACTGGCATCCTGGCCTTAGACTGTAGCATCTGACCTTAGACTGTACAGTCATGGCCTGAGACTGAGCATCATGGCCTTAGACTGTAGCATCATGGCCTTAGACTGTAGCATCGTGGACTTAGACTGTAGCATCATGGCCTGAGACTGTAGCAGCCTGGCCTTAGACTGTAGCATCATGGCCTTAGACTGTAGCATCATGGCCTTAGACTGTAGCATCATGGCCTTAGACTGTAGCATCCTGACCTTAGACTGTAGCATCATGGCCTTAGACTGTAGCATCCTGACCTAGACTGTAGCATCATGGCTTTAGACTGTAGCATCCTGACCTTAGACTGTAGCATCATGGCCTGAGACTGTAGCATCATGGCCTTAGACTGTAGCATCATGGCCTTAGACTGTAGCATCGTGGACTTAGACTGTAGCATCATGGCCTGAGACTGTAGCAGCCTGGCCTTAGACTGTAGCATCATGGCCTTAGAGTGCAGCATCATGGCCTTAGACTGTAGCATCATGGCCTGGACTGGTAGCAGCCTGGCCAGACTGTAGCATCATGGCCTTGGACTGTAGTGGCCTTAGACTGTAGCATCATGGCCTTAGACTGTAGCATCATGGCCTTAGACTAGCATCTGGCCTGAGACTGTAGCATCATGGCCTGAGACTGTAGCATCGTGGACTGAGACTTTAGCATCATGGCCTTAGACTTAGCATCATGGCCTGAGACTGTAGCATCATGGCCTTAGACTGTAGCATCTGACCTTAGACTGTAGCATCATGGCTTTGGGCCTGTAGCATCATGGCCTTAGACTGTAGCATCATGGCCTTAGACTGTAGCATCATGGCCTTAGACTGTAGCATCATGGCCTGAGACTGTAGCATCATGGCCTGAAACTGTAGCATCGTGGACTGAGACTTTAGCATCATGGCCTTAGACTGTAGCATCCTGGCCGTAGACTGTAGCATCCTGGCCTGAGACTTTAGCATCATGGCCTGAGACACAGCATCATGGCCAGACTGTAGCATCATGGCCTTGGACTGTAGTATCATGGCCTGAGAGCTGTAGCATCGTGGACTGAGACTTTAGCATCAGCGCTTAGACTGTAGCATCATGGCCTGAGACTGTGGCATCATGGCCTTGAACTGTAGCATCATGGCCTGAGACTGTAGCATCATGGCTTAGACTGTAGCATCATGGCCTTAGACTGTAGCATCATGGCCTTAGACTGTAGCATCATGGCCTGAGACTGTAGCATCATGGCCTGAGACTGTAGCATCATGGCTGGGACTAGCATCATGGCCTTGAACTGTAGCCTGGCGCTAGACTGCAGCATCATGGCCTGAGACTGTAGCATCATGGCCTTAGATAGCATCATGGCCTTAGACTGTAGCATCATGGCCTTTGACTGTAGCATCATGGCCAGACTGTAGCAGCCTGGCCTTAGACTGTAGCATCATGGCTTAAACTGTAGCATCATGGCCTGAGACTGTAGCATCCTGGCCTGTGACTGTAGCATCCTGGACTTGGCCTGTAGCATCCTGGCCTTAGACTGTAGCATCATGGCCTTAGACTGTAGCATCCTGGCCTGTGACTGTAGCATCCTGGACTTAGCCTGTAGCATCCTGACCTTAGACTGTAGCATCCTGGACTTAGCCTGTAGCATCCTGGCCTTAGACTGTAGCATCATGGCCTGAGACTGTAGCAGCCTGACCTTAGACTGTAGCATCATGGCCTGAGACTGTAGCATCCTGGACTTAGCCTGTAGCA
This sequence comes from Homarus americanus, assembly GCF_018991925.1. NCBI lineage: Eukaryota > Metazoa > Arthropoda > Malacostraca > Decapoda > Nephropidae > Homarus > Homarus americanus. Next base: position 5,611 of record NW_024731910.1, on the reverse strand, counting down.
TCCTGGCCTGTGACTGTAGCATCCTGGACTTAGCCTGTAGCATCCTGACCTTAGACTGTGCATCCTGGCCTTAGACTGTAGCATCATGGCCTTAGACTGTAGCAGCCTGGCCTTAGACTGTAGCATCATGGCCTTAGACTGTAGCATCATGGCCTTAGACTGTAGCATCATGGCCTTAGACTGTAGCAGCCTGACCTTAGACTGTAGCAGCATGGCCTGAGACTGTAGCATCGTGGACTTAGATGTAGCATCATGGCCTGAGACTGTAGCATCGTGGACTTAGATGTAGCATCATGGCCTTAGACTGTAGCAGCCTGGCCTTAGACTGTAGCATCATCGCCGTAGACTGTGGCATCATAGCCTTAGACTGTGGCATCATAGCCTTAGACTGTGGCTATACCTGCATTTATTTCAGTATACACCTGCATTTTCCTCAGTATTTCCACTTGTATTCGTACCAATATACAGTATATAACTGCTAGCATCGATGTATATACCCACATTGTCATCAGTATATAATTGGTATATATCTTAATTATTCTTCGTATGTATACCTGTATTTTTCATGAGTGTATATACTGTACGTGTATTTTCATGTGTGTATACCGGCACCATTTACATTATATATACCTGTATTATGCTCATGATACCTGTATTATACTCAGTATACCTGTATTATCCTCAGTATACCTGTATTATGCTCAGTATACCTGCATTATCCTCAGTATACCTGTATTATGCTCAGTATACCTGCATTATCCTCAGTATACCTGCATTATGCTCAGTATACCTGCATTATCCTCAGTATACCTGTATTATGCTCAGTATATGCTCAGTATACCTGCATTATCCTCAGTATACCTGTATTATGCTCAGTATACCTGCATTATGCTCAGTATACCTGCATTATGCCTGCATATCTGCATTATGCTCAGTATACTTATTATGCTCAGTATACCTGCATTATGCTCAAACTGCATTATGCCTGTATACCCGCATTATCCTCCAGTATACCTGTATTATCCTCAGTATACCTGCATTATGCTCAGTATACCCGCATTATCCTCAGTATACCTGTATTATGCTCAGTATACCTGCATTATGCTCAGTATACCTGCATTATGCTCAGTATACCTGTATTATGCCCATATACCTGCATTATCCTCAGTATACCTGCATTATCCTCAGTATACCTGCATTATGCCCAGTATACCCGCATTATCCTCAGATATACCTGTATTATGCTCAGTATACCTGCATTATGCTCAGTATACCTGCATTATCCCCAGTATACCTCATTATGCTCAGTATACCTGCATTATGCCTCAGTATACCTGCATCCTCAGTATACCTGTATTATGCCCAGTATACCTGCATTATGCTCAGTATACCTGCATTATCCTCTAGTATACCTGTATTATGCTCAGTATACCTGCATTTTGCTCAGTATACCTGTATTATGCTCAGTATACCTGCATTATGCCAGTATACCTGTATTATGCTCAGTATACCCGCATTATGCCTCAGTACCTGTATTATGCCTCAGTATACCTGCATTATCCTCAGTATACCTGCATTATGCTCAGTATACCTGCATTATCCTCAGTATACCCTGCATTATGCTCAGTATACCAGTATTATGCTCAGTATACCTGCATTATGCTCAGTATACCTGCATTCTCAGTATACCTGTATTATGCTCAGTATACGTATTATGCTCAGTATACCTGTATTATGCTCGTGATACCTGCATTATGCCTCAGTATACCTGTATTATGCTCAGTATACCCGCATTATGCCCGTATACCTGCATTATCCTCAGTATACCTGCATTATCCTCAGTTTACCTGTATTATGCTTAGTATACCTGCATGCTCAGTATACCTGCATTATGCTCAGTATACCGCATTATGCCCAGTATACCTGTATTATGCTCAGTATACCTGTATTATGCTCAGTATACCTGCATTGCTCAGTATACCTGTATATGCTCAGTATACCTGCATTATGCTCAGTATACCTGCAGTTATCCTCAGTATACCTGCATTATGCTCAGTATACCTGCATTATCCTCAGTATACTGTATTATGCTTAGTATACCTGCATTATGCTCAGTATACCTGTATTATGCTCAGTATACCTGCATTATGCCCAGTATACCTATTATGCTCAGTATACCTGCATTATGCCCAGTATACCTGTATTATGCCCAGTATACCTGCATTATGCCCAGTATACCTGCATTATCCTCAGTATACCTGTATTATGCCCATACTTGCATTATCCTCAGTATACCGCATTATGCTCAGTATACCGCATTATGCTCAAGTATACCTGTATTATGCTTAGTATACCTGCATTATGTCAGTATACGCATTATGCCCAGTATACCTGCATTATGCCTCGGTATACCTGTATTATGCTCAGTATACTCGCATTATGCCTAGTATACCTGTATTATGCCCAGTATACCCGCATTATGCCCGTATACCTGCATTATCCTCAGTATACCTGTATTATGCTCAGTATACCTGCATTATCCCCATACCTGCATTATGCCTCAGTATACCCGCATTATCCCCGTAGTATACCTGTATTATGCCCAGTATACCTGCATTATTCTCAGTATACCTGCATTATGCTCATATACCCGCATTATGCTCATTATACCTGTATTATGCTCAGTATACCTGCAGTATCCTCAGTATACCTGTATTATGCTCAGTATACCTGCATTATTCTCAGTATACCTGCATTATCCTCAGTATACCTGCATTATGCCCATTATACCTGTATTATGCTCAGTATACCTGCATATCCTCAGTATGCCTTATGCTCAGTATACCTGCATTATTCAGTATACCTGCATTATCCTCAGTATACCTGTATTATGCCCAGATACCTGCATTATCCTCAGTATACCTGTAGCTCAGTATACCTGCATTATGCTCAGTATACCTGCATTATGCTCAGTATACCTGTATTATGCTTAGTATACCTGCATTATGCTCAGTATACTGCATTATGCTCAGTATACCTGCATTATGCTCAGTATACTGCATTATGCTCAGTATACCTGCATTATGCTCAGTATACCTGCATTATGCTCAGTATACCTGTATTATGCCTCAGTATACCTGCATTATCCCCAGTATACCGTATTATGCCCAGTATACCTGCATTATGCTCAGTATACCGCATTATGCCTCAGTATACCTGCATTATGCTCAGTATACCTGCATTATGCCCAGTATGCCTGTATTATCCCAGTATACCTGCATTATTAGTATACCTGCATTATGCCCAGTATACCTGCATTATGCTCAGTATACCTGCATTATGCCCACAGTATACCTGATTATCCCCAGCATACCCGATTATGCTCAAGTATACCTGCATTATGCCAGTATACCTGTCAGTATACCTGCATTATGCCCAGTATACCTGTATTATCCTCAGTATACCCGCATGCTAGTATACCCAGCATTAGCTCAGTATACCTGCATTATGCCTGTATCTGTATTATCCTCGCATACCCATGCTCAGTATACCTGCATTATGCTCAGTATACCTGCATTATGCTCAGTATACCAGCTATCCTCAGTATACTCTGCATTATGCCTCAGTATACCCGTATTGCCAGTATACCTGTATTATCCTCAGTATACCTGTATTATTATCCTCACTATATGCACTTGGGTAAATTTTAATAATTTCTCTATAATTTTATATAGGAATTTTGAATTAATTATCATCTGTTAGGCCTCAGTGTATAATATCGCCAGTGACTTTAATAATTCTCCCATACCGCTGTTCCCTCATACCGCTGTTCCCTCATGCTGTTCCTTCACACTGCTGTTGCCTCATACTACTGTTCCCTCATACTGCTGTTCCCTCATACCGCTGTTCCCTCATACTGCTGTTTCCTCACACTGCTGTTCCCTCATAATGCTGTTCCGTCATACTGCTGTTTCATACCACTGTTCCCTCACACCGCTGTTCCCTCATACTGCTGTTCCTTCACACTGTTCCTCATACTGCTGTTCCTTCACACTGCTGTTGCCTCATACTACTGTTCCCTCACACTGCTGTTCCCTCACACTGCTGTTCCCTCACAATGCTGTTCCCTTATACTGCTGTTCCTCCTCAGACGACCCAGACACAGAAGGAATCAGGACGAGCAGCGGCGGGTCAGGTAGCTCCGTGTGTGTCCTTCTCTAGCGCCCTCGACGACGTGGCCTTCGTCAGTAGCAACTACCCTCCGCCAGTAGTCGTCGGGAATCGTCTTCAGTAAGAGATAATCCCTCTCCTCTCCCCTCCACCTCCTGAAGACACGTCCTCCATAAATGATGTCTTCAGAACTCAAGTCTAACTTCGTCAGCAGACCTCGTCAGTGTGGAATTCTCCCCCACCACCCCACTCCCTTCCTACAGGCAGGTCCTCCTGAGAAGACCTCGGTTGGATAGACTACCTAGCCTCGTAAGGATATAAACATCAACACAGACTAGACTCTCAGGATAGGCTTTCCATTAAGGATAAGTTATGTTGTGTAGGGATGGATAATGAGGTTAAATTAGGATATACACGAACAAATAAAACAATTATTAACTTGTTTTAGGATTGGTTTAAAAAAATTATTGGAACATCTAATATAATCCTTATTTCGTTTTAGGTAAATATGTGATCCACCAAAATATAACAAATTCACTTTAGGTCGGTTGTGTTAGCTGGTACTGGGTTGGTTCTTCTCGTCCCCGGTAACAGACTCTAAACGTTGCCTTAAAGGTCGTGTTACTTGTTTTATATTGAGGAAAAAACACAATTAGTTCAGTGTTGGAATATTTTAATGAATAATAACAAAGATTCTCAGGATAGTTATTAATTACTTGATAAAATGAAGAAATATTGTTATTGTCAGTGCTTCATTAATATAGGATCCTCAGAATCAGTCAGTCAGTCTGGAAGGAAGGAGGGAAGGAAGGAAGGAATGATTGAATGAAGGAAGGAAGGAAGGTTTTCAAAGTTTGCCTAAGGGCAGCTTATTTTATGCATTTTCTTTATATAGAAAAAGTAGCCACAAGAATATTCCTGTAGTTGTGAAAACTTTCACAATTTGTATATTTATATAATGAGTGGCAACTGTGGTGTATGATAAGATAATAAGTGGTCTTTACGTGACCCACTACCTGGTCACACCTTACTATGTGTACATTAATACAAACATGATTATGTATATATTTTTTCTATATTCTACATTAGTGTTAGGATATGCGGTAGTACTATAGGTATGTTCTAATCATTTATATATAACGTGTAAGTATGAAGAAAAAACAGTAAATTATTAATATATATCAGTTTAATCTTGTGTATGTGTTGTGTAGAGTTATATATCACAGAAGGATAACGTTAGCTGCAATCCGCCCACAGTTTGTGTTAGTTATTGTGTTACTACTTGTTTTGTTGTGATTATTTGTTAACAGGAAGGACGCCATGATGTCACTCTCCTCAGCCAATTATACACACTGGAAAAGAATGCCATAATGACGACACTTATCAACTAATCAGGTACTTTTTAGTCAGCAATAATGCAACCGAACGGAAGCACAATGAT
>NW_024731909.1:0-34898 GCF_018991925.1 Homarus americanus | reverse complement strand
TATTGAGTATGTCCACCCAGTAGTGGTGTGAGTGTTATTGAGTATGTCCACCCAGTAGTGGTGTGAGTGTTATTGAGTATGTCCACCCAGTACTGGTGTGAGTGTTATTGAGTATGTCCACCCAGTAGTGGTGTGAGTGTTATTGAGTATGTCCACCCAGTAGTGGTGTGAGTGTTATTGAGTATGTCCACCCAGTAGTGGCGTGAGTGTTATTGAGTATGTCCACCCAGTAGTGGTGTGAGTATGTTGAGCCTGAGGTCATAGTACCAGGTTTCGTCTGTTGGTACATATATTCTTTCTCCTTCCTCCATATTAATGTTTAAATAAATATTGTATTTGTATATTGTGTCTATTATTTACCTACAGTATCTACCGTTATTTCTTCCCAATTACTTGATACTATCATTACATATACCCACGAGCCTCCTCTCGTCACGCTACCAATGGTTATAAGTATGAGAGTAAAGAAAAATGTTATTAGAGGCACGGCTCTTATACCTGCAGGTTTCGAAATCTGGGCCCAGGTGTGTGATGTTGCCGTTTTCTAATAGGTGGTGTATTATCTTCCCCCTTGGGTTTCTGGTTCTGTGTCCGAGTATGGTGTGTCTCTCGTTTAAGTCTCCTATAAAATATGCTGGTGTGTTACGTCTCATTAGTTTTAGTAAGTCACCAGTCGGGAATGATTGTCGTCGGCAAGGTAAATATGTTGTTCCAATTGTTATTGGGTCTTTAGTTGTGTTGATTTCGACTGCTAAGAAGTCGGTTTGGAAGTTGTCTATGAGTTTGTATTTGATGTTTCTTTTGATGGCTATTGCTGCTCCGTCGCTAAATTCTTCGTGTGTGTTCAGTTGATGTGTGTAATAGTTGAAGAGTTTTATTTTGTCACTGTTTTTCCGTCCGTGTGAGTTTATGAGAATTATGTCTGGGTCTATGTTGTTGTATATGTTTGTTAGTTGTGCTTTTCTTGTATGTGTCCAGGCCAGGACGTTGTGTTGTATTATTTTCAGTGTTCTGTTGTGCGTATTCGTGGGTCGCGGGAACTTGGTGCGTGTTGTTTGGTTGCTCGGGTCTCTACGGGGGAGAGAGTCTCTCCTCCTTCAGTCCTGTTCTTATTTTCTTGAATTTTGATAAGTCTACGCTCTCGATTTTGTTATATTTGCTGCTTATTTTTCCTCCACGTATTAGTGTTTCTATGAATCCCTCTTCTACCCTGTTGTCTTCGTATGTGTATTTGGTTGTTCCTTCTTGAATATCTTTTAACAGTCTCTCATTTGTTACTGTTGGCTGGGAGTTGACTGAATAAAACCTGATTCCTATGCTGTCTCCGACGTCGGCTGGCCGTTGACCAGTGGGGTTCTCTCTACGCGGTCTTGCTGGTGTTGACTTCGCTGATTGGTCGGTTGTGTTCTCTGTGGTCTCGTAGTGTGTTGTGGTTAGTTGGCAGTGGGTTGTTGTCATTGCAGTCTCTGATCCTGTGCAATTTTCTTGTTGTGTTATTTTATCTTCCCTTTCTTTGCTGGTGATTCCTAGACTGTTTTCGGTTATTATTTTGAAAATGTCTGCTGATGGGGCATTGTCTGGGAAGTTTACCTGTGGTAGGTTGTTCGCTGCAAACATTTCTCTGATAGTTTTTCCGAATGTTCCCGGGTTAGCCACGTTGTTTGTGGGCATGTATCAGTGTGGCTAGTATGGTGAAGGGTAGACCTTCACTTAGCTTCAGGTAAGTGTTTACTGCGTTGGTTTTATCTTTGGTTTTTTGTAACACTTTAGAAGTAGTGTCTTGCAACTTTGTTATTGCAGCATAGGTTTTGGTTGGGTCAGTTTCTATGTTTGTTGGATTTTTTCCTTTTCCTTCATGTCTTTGATGATATCCTTCCTTACTGGGCATCGTGCTGCCAAAGTGCGGTGAGGTCCTTTGCAGTTCAGACATTTTGAATTGTCTTTGTCGTTACACTCCTGAATGTGTGCCCTTCACCTCCACATTCCCAGCAGTACTTTTTGTCTTTATTAGGTCACTTGGCTGATACATGGTTATATTGATAACATATCCAGCAGGGTGTTATGGGATAGAAATTTTCTTTTTCGATTTGGTCTTTTGAAAGGTGGTAGTGGGAGATGCAAATTCCATTTTCTAGTGCCTTCTGGGCCATGGCGATTTCTTTGAATCTTACTTTCATCATCGTTGGAGCCCTGGGGAGCAGTACCACCTCTTCGACTTTAGCCCATGTGTTTTTCTGTTCTAATTCTTGTGATATATCAATTGGTGAATTGCTGGTAATGGTCTTATCCAATCTCTTGATAACAATTGACTTCTTAGCTCTAAGCTGTGGTGGGATGACTATTTCAAAGTTATCTCTTTTTAGTGTGTCTATCGATTCAGTCGATAACATGAGATCGACGTCCTTTTCATCTATACAAAGCACTATGAAAGAGTCCTTTGCTTCTATTAGAGCAGTGAATTTGATTCCTAGGCGTGCGCATAGAATTGTGCCTAACTCTTCTTTTTTTTCGGATACTTCTCCCCGTAGGGAGTGCACCAGAATCCTGTTACCCGTAGTCCTGGTCATTGCTGCGTCGTTCTCGTTATCATCCAACCAGAGAGGTGTGTTTGTACGTACAGTATGTTAGTGTGTGTGTGTGTGTGTGTGAGTGTCTCCCGTAAGGCGAACCTACTACCCTAGTGTTAAAGCTGCTCGCTTATGTGAGGCGCGAGCCTAGTGTACCTGATTGGAGGGACGGGAGGATGAGGGATAGCGACCCCCTCCCTGGGTGGACCCGCACGATCACGGTTACCCAGGAAGGCTCGGCGGTGGTATAAGCTCCGGTCCCCTTTCCTTTTCACAAACTTTTGGGTGTACTGAGCACATCATTGTCATTCCTAAAAATCCACCTTAATTCATATTACGCTACATAATATTCAAATCCACCGCGCTTGTAGAATCTCAGGAGAGACGTGTTTTTCCCATCCGTTTTACACTCAGGATCACTCCTAGTAAGTCCCGCCTTCGAACACAGTTGTCACTATGTTTATTCCATTCTCTACTGGCAAATGCAATCTTAAATTAATCTGTGTAAATCAACTTTAGTAATTCGCCAGACCCTTGTCAACTGAGGGTCATCCTTGAATGAGTAACAGTTAGATTGTTTGTAAATTCTGTCATTGCGTGAGTAGCGATCGCTGGCAACTCAGGGGTATATAAACCAGTGGGAGGCGGGAGGAACAAACCTCCCTTATCATCTTTCACCTTCGTTCTCAGGTATGTTCTGTGTTGATAACCATTTAGTTTGATCCAGTCTATTGTAGTGAATATCAGTGTTCATCAGTGTTCATGCTTTAACAGTGGAATTGCCATTCACCCAGTGTAAGAAGTAATATAACGTACATATTTGACGTGGCGAGACTAAAGATTTGTTTGTGACCCACCATGCTTCCCCAAAAAACCTCCCGTATCATCTTTCACCTTCGTTCTCAGATCGAGGGTGGGCTTAATTGAAACCCACCGGTCGCTCGGGGCCGGTGGATACCCAGCAGTGGTCAATATAGGAGTGATGGTGCTGATTCGGCATGATTTATGAGCTCCATTCTACCTCGTGGGCCGAGGACCCCAGACCCGCCTCGTGTTGGAGCGTAACCGACCACAACAGCAGTTGTTAGAGGCGCCAGTGCTATACCCTGGGACAGGCCTTGGAGTTATGGTCCACAGTGTGGTTGTATGTGTTTGTTAATAATTACCCCATGTTGGGTGGTGGACCCATGTCGGTGTTTGTATCAGTATTAGTGTATTGGGAGTAAGGTCAAGGAACTGGTCCTGCTATGTAATGTAATGTGACACCAGTAAGAGGGTGCACGGTAAGAGTGTAATATCTGAGTAATTGCTGTTGAGTAAATAAGAAAATAAGTAAATAAGAAATACGGAGTCCGCAATAAGCCCAGGAATGAGCCTGGTAGTTTGATTTTATAGCAATAAACTTGTTCTTTAAGTATTTTAGGAGTACTCATTTCTCCCACAGTAGTTACCTTTATTTCCGTCCAGGTGACCATGATATCAGAATTACACTACCCATGTGCCTAGACCATCGACATGCTACCAAGAAGAACTGAGGTTAGGTAGTATCAAAAATGAACTGAAGTGAGTAGAAGGAACATTTGAAAGAACTAAGACAGGTTGTGGTTTCACCCTATACTGCCAGACTGGGGGTCACTAATTCTAAGGGGGAGTACCTAACTCTAATCTTAGTTTTTAAGGGTCGCTGCCACCAGACCCCCTCTGGTCAGTATGTCACTCGTTAGGTAGCGTGCAGAGTGGACTAGGCATTGGGTTAGGTTTTCCATTGACCAGATCAATAAGGGGAAAGAAGGGTGAAACCATAACATGTCTTAATTAATTTATTCCTTATAAAGCATACTGGTAAAAAACATACAATTGAATGGGTCTTCCTCAGAAGAACAACGAAAATGTTGGTTACCCAGATGGGCACCAGACGTCTTACATTAATGGCGTGTCATCCACATACTTATTGCATAACAATCTGTGACCACCTTACCTCGGTCATTCCTTCTTACACTATCCCTTAACACATCAGACTGCTCCACTTGTATGGAATATAGCACCGTCGGTTATCATACATAGTAGCACCATCTCAACACACATGTTACACTCCATACCTGCAAGTATGGGACTCCTTGTGACTTTTAGGTATACACAACAGGCACCTCGTTCGCACACCGTCCTCGGTGGGTAAAGACGAGGGCTTCACCCAGAGACATACCAGTACTATTTCTACGCCTGGTATCATAGGTCGCTCCCAGTGACGACCGCAGAGTTTCTCACGGTCTCCTTATTTGTTACTACTCATTTGGAGTGGTGTGCTGGAAATCCACAGGTTCACAGTGGATTGGCATAGCTAGGAGTAGTCACCACCTGTTGGGACGTTCATAGAGATAATGGCTGCCGGGCAGCAAGGCACTCCGACCGCATGGAACCTGAGGTGACGGTAGAACGGAGGGAACTGAGGGCAGTGCCCCGCCGCTCCTCACCGCGTAGGCCTACAGTTTCCAATCTTTAATTTTTACTTTTATTTCTTACGGTTCTCACCTGAACACTTTTCGGTATATTGTCACTCATGCCGAATAAACACATATTTTGATCCTAAATTACACACTAAGGTTAGGTCTTGGTTTGCTAGTTCGTGGGTAAATTCATTGGGTTATAATATCAACGCGGCACACCCGAGGCAGGTACATGACGCGCCTTAAAACAAAGGCTGAATGTTCATGGCGGGGGTCTATCAACTTCACTTAAAACTGCAATGAGGGATCCTCCTCTCACACATTGCACTATTTGAACACAGACATAAGATTCTCTGATCACTGTACCTGTCGTGGGTATATGTCACGTGAGGATACGAGGTGTATTAAGTTCATACCGACGCATACAAGATATTTCCTTTCAAGTATAGTTTCTGGGTCACTTCCAACACCTCACATAGTTCTGATACATTTATCCTTTTTCCAGATCAATGTTCTCATGTATTTTCATATGATATCTGTGGAAGTTATGTTCGCTACACGTTCACAGACGTAAATAGTATGACCTTCAAACCCTGATCCACACTTAGTCCTACAGTACACTAGTCCGGCTCAACTGGACTTTCCCAATCATCTTATGGATACCCTGAGATCTCCTTAATGCTATGAATACATACAATTAATATGATATAGCTGTACCTGGGTACAATACAACACATGGTCTAGTAACATTGAGTAGGTGAGTTATCCTTTATCAATGTTTCCCGTTTTCTGAGGTTCTACCAGCGCGGTGGATTTGAATGTTATATAGCGTAATATGAATTAAATGGGGTTTTAGGAATGACAATGATGTGCGCAGTACAACCCTTCCTTCCCCTTATCGATCTGGTCAATGAAAAACCTAACCCATTGCCTAGTCCACTCTGCCCGCTACCTAACGAGCTACATGCTGTCCAGAGGGGGTCTGGTGGCAGCGACCCTTAGAAATTAAAATTAGAGTTAAGTATTTACCCTTAGAATTATTGACCCCAGTCTGGCAGTATATGGGAGGGAGGTGAAAACTTACAGGGGGGACCTGAGGACGAATACACCTCTGAGGGTGCAGGTCCGCAGGCCAGAGCGAAAAGAGGAAAGACTGAGTAGGAGGGAAAGACCCCAAACCACGTCAGGACCGACAGCAGCCCTCCGGCAGGAGTGTGGGTCACTCACACTACCCGTGGGGAGTTCTGTTGCCTCTGGCAGTCCAGAGTGCTCGTGGGGGATATCTGGTTTCGATGTGCCCTAGTAGGGGCGATCAGGCTTGGAGTGGTGGTCTTGTGGGGTACGAGATATTGGTTCACACTCAGGATGGGTTGGAGAAAGGAAACTCACAATGTGCTCTGTATACATGTTGTATTGGATGTACAATGCAGCTTGGTGTTTGGAAGGCAGCATGGTTACAAGCGTTGAGTAGAGAGAGCTGGTTGGTGAGGGTGCTCAGAGGAGGACCAGCTTGTGGGTCGCCGGCTGGAGCGGGAGCCACCAGGCAGGAGCGGAGGAGGAGGAGGTGTTGCTTGCTGGTGCCTGTAGGTAGAAAGAGAGAGGTCGATACGATACGAAGTCATTAGTTAAGAGGTGAAAGAAGATTATTAGGAATTGAAGAAAAAGTGGTGAAACTGAAATACAGTAGGAGTAGAAAGAATCTGGGCTCAACCAGATCGCTTCATCTTTCTTATTGGTGTTTTGTCTTTGTTCTGCTCCCTTGGGTCGTCAGACCTTTGTATTAATATTGGTTTATTTATATAATGCTGCTTATTATTATTATTTTTGTTATTGTTGGAGTTAGTGAGCCCGCCCAGGTCCTTGTGTAACTGGGAGGGTAGTCACTTTTTTTTTTTTTTTTTTTTTTTTGGTGTTAGTTAAGTGTTAGTTGTGTTAGTCTAAAGGTACACTGTATGGAGAGGCCTGCCAGGTTCTTAGTGGAGCTGGTTGGTCACTCTCATCTTTATTCCTCTAGTAATGTTTTATGTAGAAATGTGTATATTGGAGGCTGATATAACTGAGAGGGTAATCACATTATTATTATTAGTATTATATATATATATATATATATATATATATATATATATATATATATATATATATATATATATATATATATATATATATATATATATATATATATATATATATATATATATATATATATATATATATATATATATATATATATATTTTTTTTTTTTTTTTTTTTTTTTTTTTTTTGAGTTAGTGAGCCTGCCCAGGTCCTGTGTAGCTGGGAGGGTAGTCACATTATTTTTTTTTTTTTTTTTACTAAGATGTTAGTTCAATGTTAAATGTTAAATGTTAAATGTTAAATGTTAAATATTAGTTATGTTAGTCTAAAGGTACACTGTATGGAGAGGCCTACCAGGTTCTTGTGGAGCTGGTAGGTCACTCTCATCTTTTATTCTCTCTATTAATGTTTTATATGTATATTGGGGCAGGAGATGGTTCAATTACTTTCTTCCTGGCTGATTTAAACCAACTGTGTTCTTGGAATCCTTCGTTGTCTATATTATTTATCCAGTTTTGATATGTTTCTGTGTTAAGTTCAGTCACTTTTTTCCAAATATTTACAGCTTTGTTGTGTATATCTACATTGATTGCTAAGAGGTTTGCTCTCTTGTGTAGCTGTTCATTATTGATGTGGTCTGTATATTTTATGTTATATATAAATCTGAGGGCTATATTTTGTACTGTTTGTAACCTTTTAATGCACGTTTTACTAAGGGTGTTCAATGGGATGGGTGGGTAGTCCATAATTGATTTAACAAGGGCAATATAAATCTTTCTTTTGTTATTAATGCTAAGGTTCTTAAAGCGTTTTATTTTTGATAATCTTATTCTTGCCTGTCGTTCTTTATCTTTTAAGTATGTTATATATCCTCTTTTTGTTAGTTTTAATCCAAGCATCCTACCTTCAGTGTCGTATGGGTATAGTTCCTGGTCGACTATTACTGGACTTGTTTTAATCTTGGCTATTGGTATTATCTTGAATTTGTTCTTATTTGTCCTGATTTTCCATTTTTTCTCAAAATCATTTATGTTTTTTATCGCTCTTACCGTGTAGAGTGCCATAAATTGAGTTGATTTTCCTGGGTATGATACTATTTGAGTAATATCATCAGCAAACATTACATATTCGCTAAAGGGGGTAGGTTGAGGTGTGTCTGAAGTATAAATTGTATATAGTGTTGGAGAAAGGCATCCTCCTTGAGGTACTCCACTCTCAAGATTAAACATAGTTCCTAAAAAGTTTCCAATTTGAATTTGTGCTCTCCTATCATCTAAATAGTTACACAATATTCTTAGCAAGTATTCGTTAAGTCCCAGTTTTAATATTTTATATTTCAAGCCTAAATGCCAAACTTTATCAAAAGCCTTAGAAACATCCCTTAAAATTATATTGATCTGGTTACCCTTGCTTTTTTCTATTGCAATTATTTCCGTTACTATAGCTATTGCAGTTAGGGTATTTCTATTGGGCATAAATCCATGTTGTCTGTTGTTAGTTTTCCCATGTTGTGTTAAAAAGGCTATAAGTCTTGAATTTAATATTTTTTTCAATAGTTTCCCGGTAATTTCTAATAAAAATATTGGCCTGTAGTTTAATATTTCCTTATTGTCCTTACCCTCCTTAGGAATAAATATCATTTAACATATTTTAGTTTGTCTGGAAAGTAACCAGTTATTATTAAGCATGCGTTATAAATGTTTAATAAGGTGTATTTAAAATGTTTTCAGGTAGATTCATGATCATATTTCGTGTAATACCTGTGAGCCCAGAGGCTTTTTCCTTAAATTTCCTCAGACAGTGCATCATTTCTCCCATGGTTATTATTTGATTATTAGGTAATAAGTTATAGTCTATATATTGCCTTGGGGTGATTCTATGTATTTGTCTTCCCATTTCTTCTTCTATCCTTTCTTCGTGTTCACTATCAAAATCTTCATTTTCCTCATCTGATATTTTAAAAACTTTTACCCATTCCTTTTTGAATGCTGACTCTTGTTCATTTTCCTCGTGCAATTTTGTTCCATTTTGGTCTTTAATGTATGGTGTTTTTTGCTTGTTGTGCCCCATCATCTTGTTTATGGAAGTCCAAAATGTTTTTGTGTCTTTAGTCATGTCAGCCGCCATTATAATATCATTCCATTTTTTATTGTTTGCTTCCTTACATGCGTCATATTATTTTATCTGTAGTGCTATCTGTGTCATTATATAGCCATCTGTTACTGCGTGTCTTTCCATACCTGTTTATTTCATTTGTAATAGGTCTGGATTAAATTTAGCTTCTTCATACATTGGTCTGTTGTTGGGTAATGTTCTAAAAGTGTGAAGTAGGAGTGTGTTTGGTTATAGATGTTTTTATTGCTGAGTGCAGTCTGTCCATTTCTGAGTCTATATCTTCTGTTGTTTTCACTTGTAAGGTTAATCGGTGATGATTACTTAAGTCGTCTTTGAAGCTGTCCCAGTCTGTTTTACTCATTTCCAGTCTCTTTTTATTGAATCTGTGTATGGGGCTTGTTGTGGTGTTAGTATAATTAGCAGATGAGTGCACTGCCTGTAAGAGGTCCCTGTATTATATGGTAATTGAAAAAGGCTTTGTTGTTGGTAAAAATTTTGTCTGGTGTCGATTGTGTATTGTGATTTCTCCAGGTTGGAAAGTTAGGTCCCAGATGATTGATTTTCCCTAAATTTATTAATTGATTAAGGGCGTTTCCCACGACGTTATTATTTGTATTGTCAAAAATCCTATGTCACCACGAGGTGAGGTCTTATATAGCGGAGGTAGGCGTGGCTTAATAGTTGACCTCCGTCATGTAGAGCGGCGCTGGTTGCTGACCTAGACCACGAGGCATACACAGTGGCGTTTCTAGCCTTCGGAAAGTGGGGGAGCCACTTTGGGGCCAAGGTAAATGTTGGGGGGCAAAACCAAACCTGTGTACAACTTGCAAGATGCAGTTTTTGGCATTATTACACCAATTTGATTGACAAATGTGAAGTGACGTCTCTCATGACGCCAGCCTAAAATAATCAGCATATGGCGGTATAATGGCAACGCTCTTATTCCACTAATCATGATTCATTGGAGTATTGACACACTTGAACATATCTCTAAAACTGTATTATTGCTCACATAGTCACATAAAGGGCGGGTGTACCACATAACAAACATTGAAAAATATAGCAGTGTCTTTATAATGTATGTACAAACATCAGCGAAAAAAAGATGATCTCACGCTTCACACATTTTTTTTTTTTTTGCGGTCATTAACCCACTCAGGCACAGGTCAGTTTTAATGACCCACATCAAGGCCTTGGGGGCGAAAGTATAATAAAAAAATAATAATAATGATAATGATGATGATGATACACGATGACGACGGGATGATGATGATGATGATGATGATGATGATGATGATGATGATGATGATGATGATGATGATGATGATGATGATGATGATGATGATGATGATGATGATGATGATGATGATGATGATGATGATGATGATGATGATGTGATGATGATGATGATGATGATGATGATGATGATGATGATGATGATGATGATGATGATGATGATGATGATGATGATGATGATGATGATGATGATGATGATGATGATGATGATGATGATGATGATGATGATGATGATGATGATGATGATGATGATGATGATGATGAGGATGATGATGATGATGATGATGATGATGATGATGATGATGATGATGATGATGATGATGATGATGATGATGATGATGATGATGATGATGATGATGATGATGATGATGATGATGATGATGATGATGATGATGATGATGATGATGATGATGATGATGATGATGATGATGATGATGATGATGATGATGATAATAATAATAATAATAATAATAATAATAATAATAATAATAATAATAATAATAATAATAATAATAATAATAATAATAATAATAATAATAATAATAAAATTAATAAAATTAATAAAAATAAATACCGTAAGAATTATAACAATTAATAAAAATTATAAATAATAATAATAATAATGAGCCATAAATAAATTTAGAAAAAATGAAAAAATATCAAGAGTGAGAAATACTGTATTATGTTGTGTTGTCAAAGGAAGAGAAACAACTGAGACCTTGCAATTAAGTGTAAATGAGGCAGAAAGTCAGATCATCAACCTGGGACTTGGTCACATATGGCAGCAGGGTCAACACATTATGCTGCCAATATCTTCCCAGGCGGTAGTACCTCCCTGTTTGGTAGCTGCCTACTGCCTACACCTCTAATGGAGATTATGGACACAACGTTTACGTTTTCAGGCATGGGCGCCGCATGCAACTGTTACATTATACCCAATGGCATATGGCAATGGTGCGGTTTCAGTTGACACGGTACTGTGACGGTAGCGGTATATTAGGTGCAGCTTAATCCTACGATTATTAAGTCGGCTGCCAAACTCGTCAACAAAACAATATGGCTCGCCTGCATCTGGCATGTGGCGCGCCCATTGCCTGAGTCACTTGACTCACTTCCTGGTTTGAGGAATGTTTTTGGAATTACAATTTTGAGAATAAAAAGTGGGGGGGCCAACCCATGGCCCTCCGTGGCCCCCCTGTAGAATCGCACACACTGGGGAATTCGTGGGGTCGGCTAGTCAGCGACAACGGCGGTTGTAGGGGAGGAATCCACTACAGTCTCCTTCAACTGTAGTACAAGTCCTCATTCACTATATCTTTATATATGTCTTTGGTGTGTTGACCATCACCTCCTGAACGCTGGCCGTACTGGTCGGACGTGCAGGTCGCTCTCCTACACCTCCCTGGCTGGACACAGTCTTCACAATAGGTTAAGACAGGTTTGGTTGGTTTACTAGATTGTAACAGCACCTTTACTGTATATAAATATACCCCTAACTCCAAGTTATTTATCAAATTATTCAACAAGTGATTCACCATATTGTTTATGACTAGATCACTGAGGCTGTATCTGTCGTCGGGCTCAAGCCAGGGTCAGCCGATTCAGTAAACACTGCTCGCTCGCTACCACTCTCTCACACCCCAGAGAGGGGCAGTTCTCTCCATACCACTAGACAGGGAAGTTCACACTTAACAGAAGTGATATTCACAACACTTCCCTGGAGATAATTCACAATATATTCTCTCAGATTATATCTGTGTATATACCTGCTCTCAGCAATAAAACAGATAATGCCAAGAAGTGTTTACATCAAGACCTGCCACTTAAAAGTTCAGAACTTAATTAAAACAATTAGTGTCACACCAAAAGAGCTATCCATTGGTCCATGTATATATTTGAAGTGTACTTCCTCAACAGATTTGTATTCTATGTTTTAAAACAAACATACCAGTTAAAATACCATTACACATCACCCACATAGTTCAAAGTGCTGTTTTCACCTTGTAAATGTTCATACATTAGATGGAGGCTAGGCCAGGGAAGTGTCAGTGTGGACCTGGGTACAGCACTTGGAGGAATCAATAAACCTTTACTGAGTGAACACAATGATCTGGTTCTCCATGATGTGTCATCATCCCAGAAAGTCACAAACCTTAACCTAACTTAACATTATTTAGGCTATTTAAAAGATGTGTTTATATCCCTGACTTTTTCTAACCCCAATTGTGACTTTCTTTCCGGACACCTGAGCTCATCCCTCCCCCTAAACAGAAGACGTCATCATAAGTGAGGAACAACTCTCCTAGCACTGAAACTTTGGATGATAAAGTTAGTTGACTCAATATGACACCTGTATACAGACGACTCAAGAAGTATTGTGTTATTATACATGAACATTAATTATTTAATAAAAAAAACGATTAAAACATTTGGTAAATAAACAAAATACAGAAAAAAATAAAGGAGATTTGGCACCAGCGCATAAACCATCGAGCAGTGAGATGA
Source organism: Homarus americanus (assembly GCF_018991925.1). Classification (NCBI taxonomy): domain Eukaryota; kingdom Metazoa; phylum Arthropoda; class Malacostraca; order Decapoda; family Nephropidae; genus Homarus; species Homarus americanus. Next base: position 21,897 of record NW_024731909.1, on the reverse strand, counting down.
TTGTAGGCGTATTAACAATGTTTTAGGTTTTATTTTAGTCTTTAATAAATTATCTTTGTATTATTATTATTTTCTATCCCAAGCAACAGCTACTTTCATGTATATAATGATGGGAATGAACGCGGTGACGAAACGGGTAGAGCAGTGGTGACGAAACGGGCAGACCCCATTTATATGTTTTATGTAGAAGAAAGTAAAAAATAAATAAATAACTGTGTAATACAAACACTTTTTTCACCCAATATAAGAGCATAAAACAATAAAATAATACACAGATCAAGTTATGAAATAATAAAAGAATATTTACTTTTATCCTCTTGGCAGTACAGCTCAAACATTGATTCATTTATAAAAGTCAACCTTCGCAAATTAATGTAAACTCACACCACTAATTTTCACAGCCGAGGTGTACCGTAACAGAGACTAATGAATATATTTGTAAAATTATCGGCCAAAGAAAGTATATAAAGTACTTTCCTTGGTACTGGGGGGAGGGGAGCTGATCAGTGTTATAATATTACCACGAACTAGTTTATTTATTGATTAACCTCAACTAACTAATATATACCTAACATAACTACCTGATGACAGTTAATTATTACTTAGTGTTACTATAACTACCTGGTGATAGTTTATTATTACTTAGTGTCACGATAACTACCTGATGATGGCTTAATATTACTTAGTGTTTTGTTTATAATGCAATAATAAGTAGATGTAATATAATTATTTAAAAGTGTATCAGTAGTAGAGTAAAGTTTGTTTTTCAGTAAATAATAATTGTTTAAACTATGTGATGTTAGTTTATATTAGGTAAAGTTGAGTTGTTCGTGGTAAGTTATTAACAGTGTTCATCGCCTCAGTTGTAAACATTAAGTCGACCAAAATGTGTTAATTAAAATCCAAACTTGGATGATTTAATACTTCACTAGGTCACTGTGAGTTGTTTATTAACTTATATATAGCCAAGGTGAACCGTGGTACTTTAGTAAGACGTGTTACCTGTCTAGTACAGTACTGTCTGTTGGTGGGTAATGTGTGTCACTACCACCAGTTGTTGGTGCACATGGAGAGTGTAGGGACAGTGTCACTACTGTTGTTGTTAAAACAGACTCAGTCAGCCAGCGGCCTTACTTGATGGAGAGTCACCACCAACACATGTTACCATAAGCAACACCCACTAACACATGTTACCAGAAGCAACACCAGCTGAGTCACCACCAACACATGTTACCAGAAGCAACACCAGCTGAGTCACCACCAACACATGTTACCAGAAGCAACACCAGCTGAGTCACCACCAACACATGTTACCAGAAGCAACACCAGCTGAGTCACCACCAACACATGTTACCAGAAGCAACACCCACTACTGCAACACTTAACACTAGCTGAGTCACCACCAACACATGTTACCAGAAGCAACACCCACTACTGCAACACTTAACACCAGCTGAGTCACCACCAACACATGTTACCAGAAGCAACACCCACTACTGCAACACTTAACACCCGCTGAGTCACCACCAACACATGTTACCAGAAGCAACACCCACTACTGCAACACTTAACACCAGCTGAGTCACTGAGTCACCACCAACCCGTGTTACCAGAAGCAACACCTACTACTGCAACACTTAACACCAGCTGAGAGTCACTGAGTCACCACCAACATATGTTACCAGAAGCAACACCCACTACTGCAACACTTAACACCCGCTGAGAGTCACTGGTCACCACCAACACATGTTACCAAACAGCACCCACTGCAACACTTAGCACCAGCTGAGAGTCACTGGTCACCACCAACACGTGTTACCAGAGCAACACCCACTACTGCAACATAGCACCAGCTGAGAGTCACTGAGTCACCACCAACACATGTTACCAGAAGCTTAGCACACCCACTACTGCAACACTTAGCACCAGCTGAGAGTCACTTTGAGTCACCACCAACACATGTTACCGAAGCAACACCCACTACTGCTGTATAAGACCAGTACCCCAAATGTGACACTTACCCACTGACTCAGTAGTCCTTTACCAACCATCCTTGGTTTTTAAAATAAGGCAATTCACTTCAAATAATGTCATCAAATGTTACCCGCTGGTGTAGTGTTAACACTAGTGACGTCACTGAAGCGTCTGCTATTTACCGGTAACTGGAACTAATGTCGGTGTCGAGTAAAATTTTTCCATTTACTTGAAATGGATTTCCCGATTTATTTGTTTATTTATTTATTTAAAATATACTGTAACATATTAAACACACTGCAAGTATTTTCTTTAATTTATATGCTTGCTTCACACGAGACGATCAGTGGTGGGAGTGTTACCTCGTCTCGGTGGTGGGACTGTGTTCCCACTGTTTATACAACAGCTACCACAGTATTATAATTGTGGTGTATCATTAGGATTTGAGTGAAAAAGGTTACGTATATATAAATATATATATATATATATATATATATATATATATATATATATATATATATATATATATATATATATATATATATATATATATATATATATATATATATATATATATATTTCATGTAAATCCACAATATAACGTGGAAAAGCTTGAATAAAGACGAAAGCTAAGGTACTCCGTTGTTTCCATCTTCCCGTGTGATTTTATCAAGATATATATATATATATATATATGTAAATTGTAAAAATTTAAATAAAAGAGAAAAACTAAATACGTAGCGGTTAAAGTGTACTGTACAGTGTTGTGGCTTGGCTCAATGTTTACAGTTCACGTTCGACATCACTTGTTCAATTGATTTATGTGTTTTGTTTGTGAAGAAATACCTGTACAGTATATGTAAATTGTAAAATTTTAAATAAGAGAGAAAAACAAAATAAGTAGCGTTTAAAGTGTACTGTACATTGTGGCTTGGTGCGGGGTTATGCAGTGTTTACAGGTCACGTTCGACATCACATGTTCAATTGATTTATGTGTTTTGTTTGTGAAGAATTGCAGAAATAATTTATGTAATATTTATGTATACAGTATACCTGTACAGTATATGTAAAATGTAAAGTTTTAAATAAGAGAAAAACAAAATACATAGCGTTTTAGACCCGCGCGCTCTGTTTACTCCACACTTTGTTTGAAACACGTGAAGTTTTTAAGTGTCCTCAGTGAATTCTGATTACTGTTTCTCCAATTTTGTGACTATGGAAAAGAAGAATATCTCTGGGAAGCACTCTGGTGATCGCATTTCCGGTGGTGATCGTAAAAGAAAGGCTATAACACTTGAAGAAAAGCTTGATGTTTCATGACTCCTCAGCCTCAACATCACCCTTCTCCCCCATCAAGTTATATTCATATCTTTTCAAGGTAAAGTGTAACATTTACTGTATGATTTCATTATTAGATATGAATGTAACATTTATTTAGACTGTGCTATCCTTTGTGTTAGGCTAACTACGAAATTTTTTTTTGATTTGGAGTAATCTGCACCTAACCCTATTTTCTCCATAAGCCCTGTTATTTCTATTACACGAATTTCTATAACACGATGTTTTACAAGAACACTACTATCGCGTTATAGCAGAACTACCTGTACTCCGTTGTTTCCATTTTCCCGTGTGATTTTATCAAGATTTATCTTATCCACGTTTTCATTGTGGATTTACATGAAGTATATATATATATACGTATATATATATATATATATATATATATATATATATATATATATATATATATATATATGATTATATATATTATATGATTATATATATATATATGTTTGTGTAATAAATGTATGTAGTAAGTACATGCCGGTAACCTTTTTCACTCAAATCCTAATGAAACACCACAGTTAGAATACGGTGGTTGCTGTTGAACCACCTGTTGTATAAATAGTCGGAACACAGTCACACCACCGAGACGAGGGAACACTCCCACCACCGATCGTCTCGTGCGAAGCAAGCGTATAAATGAAAGAAAATACTTGCAGTGTGTTTAATATGGTACAGTATATAATAAATAAATAAATAAACAAATAAATCGGTAAATCCATTTCAAGTAAATGGAAAAATTTTACTCGACACCGACATTAGTTCCAGTTACCGGTAAATAGCAGACGCTTCAGTGACGTCACTAGTGTTTACACTACACCAGCGGGTAATATCTGATGACGTTACTTGAAGTGAATTGGCCTTATTTTAAAAAAACCAAGGATGGTTGGTAAAGGACTACTGAGTCAGTGGGTAAGTGTCACATTTGGGGTACTGGTCTTATACAGCAAATAGAGCCTTATAGGCCGCGATATACGGTACATTAATATAACCTTTTTATTTATTTATTTTTTATTTTTTACTCTTATTTTACACAAATTGATTTAGTCACTTGTAGTTTTCATTTATAAACTGTACTTTTATAAGAATATCATCTGAGGCAAAATATTTTGTTTCAGATACTGTGATGTCACATCTCAAGACCAAGTGTAACTAAGTAGAAGTTCACAATGTCAAGCAGAGATAAAAAGTTCTCCTGTGAGGAATGTGGCAAACAGTTTGGCTTCAAGTCTACTCTTCAGAGACATTTACTTGTACACAATGGTGTGAAGGAGTTTGAATGTGAGGAATGTGGGAAATGTTTCTCCCAGAAGGTTATTCTCAAGGCACACATTCTTGTACATAATGGAGTAAAGGAGTTTGAATGTGAGGAATGTGGGAAATGTTTCTCCCAGAAGAGTACTCTCAAGGCACACATTCTTGTACACAATGGAGTGAAGGAGTTTGAATGTGAGGAATGTGGGAAATGTTTCTCATCTAACAGTGATCTCAAGAAACACATTCTTGTACACAGTGGTATAAAGAAGTTTGAATGTGAGGAATGTGGAAAATGTTTCTCCCAGAAGGGTAATCTCAAGAGACACATTCTTGGACACAGTGGTATAAAGGAGTTTGGATGTGAGGAATGTGGGAAATGTTTCTCCTGCAGCGGTCTTCTCAAACGTCATAAACTTGTGCATGAAAGAAACAGAATTCAATAAATGTTTGAATGACTTTAACAGAAGGTAAATGTGACACACAAACTTGAATACAGTGATATACATCAATATAAAACCACTTGAACAAACTCCATGAATGTAGCAGAAATAAAGACAAGTGACAAATGCCACTTTTATAGATATTAAACACAAGTTATCTGCTCTTAAGATGTAAATTACTTCTACCATGGCCTTAGTGTAGACATTTGGTGTTGATTAAATATCACTCATAGTAATACTCCATTTTGTTTAATCAGCCTTTTTATTAATGTTATTTACAGTACAGTAGTGAACAAAGGTTAAACTTTTCATCTATGTGCTTAAAATTTCACCTTTACTGGATAAGTTGTATTGAACAGAGATGAACTCTCGTTTACTATAATTTGTGCATCAATAGTTGTGTCAACTGTGTACGTCCGTCTTTATTTACACGCGACGTAAATTTTATCACAAGTACGTACATTAATGCAGGTAGTAAATCATCTTGATAAAGTAGTAAAGTGGTGGTAGACCATTTGTTATAGTCAAGGTGTTGTCATTATCTCACGCAAACTCTTCTATCTCTGTTGAAATTGTACGTAAATATTTGATAAGTTTTGCTCAACTCTGACGAGATATTTTGATATTTTATCTTGACTAAAATGGTTGGTAGTTTTGATTCATGTTTTAAATATATTCTTTCATCACTTACAGATATATGGTACCATTGTCTGGTAAATAATGGTTCGGGTTCATATATAGTAGCTGGTGTTATGGGGCAGATGAACTTTAACACCTCTTAACTGTATATAATATCATGTTTAATATATTGTTCAGTTAGCATCTTGTGCCTTAGTTAGGTAATTCTTCTTGGTTATATATCAATTCATCCTTGGGCAGTCATTTTCTTAAAGTAGCCAATGCTGAAATGCTAAACTCTGGGTTAAAATTTGTTTTTTGATCATGTTAAGCAGAAGACTTGGTTAAATTAACATACAGTATTTAGATATTTGCTGTTCTTATATACAACTTTTCCTAATAGTACTGGCATGTGTTTATCTAACAATGGTATTTAAAAAAATGATTGCTCCAAGAGTGGCATTAATTTTGTGGACATGAATATAGAGTTTTATGTAAATACTGTGTACTGCATACATTAGTACAGGTCCCTATAATCTCTTGTGACTCTTATTACAGCTGCATAACGTTCACACTCACCGCACTAAGGGAGTATCTAAGTTTTCTATTGGGTAGTGTCACAGTAAACACTCTGAAGGGGTAATTTGTATGTTGTATTATACCAGTGTCTGTGTATATAATGTTAAGTGTGTGTACTGATAGTATTAAGGGAGAACTCAAGGTACTGTTGTATGTTGTATTATACCAGTGTCTGTGTATATAATGTTAAGTGTGTGTACTGATAGTATTAAGGGAGAACTCAAGGTACTGTTGTATGTTGTATTATACCAGTGTCTGTGTATATAATGTTAAGTGTGCGTACTGATAGTATTAAGGGAGAACTCAAGGTACTGTTGTATGTTGTATTATACCAGTGTCTGTGTATATAATGTTAAGTGTGTAATGATAGTATTAAAGTCAGTTATTTTGTATGGAGAAGAAGAGACCTTCATTTATGGGAGAAGGTCAGTTATGTTTGTGTGGTGCTGTGACCTTAATTGCTTGGGGAAGGTCAACTATTTTGTATTGTCACAGAGTGCAGTATTTTTATTATGTCTAAAATAATTAGTTAAAACTACTGGTTGGTGTTTCACCCTTCCTTCCACCCTCAACTTTGATTAATGAAAAACACAAACCCACACTGTTAGACTAAACTCACACTGCTAGACTAAACTCACACTGCTAGACTAAACTCGCACTGTTAGACTATACTCACACTGCTAGACTAAACTCACACTGCTAGACTAAACTCTCACTGCTAGACTAAACTCACACTGCTAGACTAAACTCACACTGCTGGACTAAACTCACACTGCTAGACTAAACTCACACTGCTAGACTAAACTCACACTGCTTCAGTAGACTAAACTCACACTGCTTCAGCAGACTAAACTCACACTGCTTCAGTAGACTAAACTCACACTGCTTCAGCAGACTAAACTCACACTGCTTCAGTAGACTAAACTCACACTGCTAGACTAAACTCACACTGCTAGACTAAGCTCACACTGCTAGACTAAACTCACACTGCTAGACTAAGCTCACACTGCTAGACTAAACTCACACTGCTAGACTAAGCTCACACTGCTAGACTAAACTCACACTGGTAGACTTCTTTGCCAGCTCGCCAAAGAACAACTACACATACTGTCCTGCGGTCTGGTGGCAGCGACCCTAAGTTAAGAAGTAAACCCTAGTATTAAGTGACCAATTAAAGGGCAGTATAACTGTATACACTTGGCCATGATGTTCCCCAAACATAAATATCTTACAGAATGAGATATAAGTATTTAAACTATTGCTGAATACTTTATTACAACCCCAATATTGTAGAACATGTGTACAACAGGACATGATAGTGAGAGGTATTCAAACACCCTTCTCAGGTGTGTCTCAGGCCAACAGAACATGATAGTGAGAGGTACTCAAACACCCTTCTCAGGTGTGTCTCAGGCCAACAGGACATGATAGTGAGAGGTACTCAAACCCTTCTCAGGTGTGTCTCAGGCCAACAGGACATGATAGTGAGAGGTACTCAAACACCCTTCTCAGGTGTGTCTCAGGCCAACAGGACATGATAGTGAGAGGTACTCAAACACACTTCTCAGGTGTGTCTCAGGCCAACAGGACATGATAGTGAGAGGTACTCAAACACCCTTCTCAGGTGTGTCTCAGGCCAACAGGACATGATAGTGAGAGGTACTCAAACACCCTTCTCAGGTGTGTCTCAGGCCAACAGGACATGATAGTGAGAGGTACTCAAACACCCTTCTCAGGTGTGTCTCAGGCCAACAGGACATGATAGTGAGAGGTACTCAAACACACTTCTCAGGTGTGTCTCAGGCCAACAGGACATGATAGTGAGAGGTACTCAAACACTCTTCTCAGGTGTGTCTCAGGCCAACAGGACATGATAGTGAGAGGTACTCAAACACTCTTCTCAGGTGTGTCTCAGGCCAACAGGACATGATAGTGAGAGGTACTCAAACACCTTCTCAGTGTGTCTCAGGCCAACAGGACATGATAGTGAGAGGTACTCAAACACTCTTCTCAAGTGTGTCTCAGGCCAACAGGACATGATAGTGAGGAGGTACTCAAACACCCCTTCTCAGGTGTCTCAGGCAACAGGACATGATAGTGAGAGGTGCTCAAACACACACTTCTCCAGGTGTGTCTCAGGCCAGCAAGGACATGACAGTGAGAGGTATTCAAACACCCTTCTCAGGTGTCTCAGGTCAACAGAACATGATAGTGAGGTACTCAAACACCCTTCTCCAGGAGTGTCTCTCAGGCCAACAGGACATGATAGTGAGAGTGCTCCAAACCCTTCTCAGGTGTGTCTCAGGCCAACAGGACATGATAGTGAGAAGTATTCAAACACTCTTCTCAGGTGTGTCTCAGGCCAACAGGACATGATAGTGAGAGGTATTCAAACACCCTTCTCAGGTGTGTCTCAGGCCAACAGGACATGGTAGTGAGAGGTATTCAAACACTCTTCTCAGGTGTGTCTCAGGCCAACAGGACATGATAGTGAGAGGTATTCAAACACCCTTCTCAGGTGTGTCTCAGGCCAACAGGACATGATAGTGAGAGGTATTCAAACACTTCTCAGGTGTGTCTCAGGCCAGCAGGACATGATAGTGAGAGGTACTCAAAACACCCTTCTCAGGTGTGTCTCAGGCCAACAGGACATGATAGTGAGAGCACTCAAACACCCTTCTCAGGTGTGTCTCAGGCCAACAGGACATGATAGTGAGAGGTATTCAAACACCCTTCTCAGGTGTGTCTCAGGCCAACAGGACATGATAGTGAGAGGTATTCAAAACACTCTTCTCAGGTGTGTCTCAGGCCAGCAGGACATGATAATGAGAGGTACTCAAAACACCTTCTCCAAGGTGTGTCAGGCCAACAGGACATGATAGTGAGAGAGGTACTCAAAACACCCTTCTCAGGTGTGTCTCAGGCCAACAGGACATGATAGTGAGAGTACTCAAACACCCTTCTCAGGTGTGTCTCAGGCCAACAGGACATGATAGTGAGAGGTACTCAAACACCCTTCTCAGGTGTGTTTCAGGCCAACAGGACATGATAGTGAGAGGTACTCAAAATACCCTTCTCAGGTGTGTCTCAGGCCAACAGGACATGATAGTGAGAGGTACTCAAAACACCCTTCTCAGGTGTGTCTCAGGCCAACAGGACATGATAGTGAGAGGTACTCAAACACCCTTCTCAGGTGTGTCTCAGGACAACAGGACATGATAGTGAGAGGTACTAGCGTAGCTAGGGGGGGGCGGTCCGCCCCGGGCGGCACTTTTGGGTCTGCTCATCACCCATATCTGCAGCTACTGGAGACGTTAATCCATCCCTTTGTATCGGCGGCAAGTTAATCCTTGTCGTGTCTGACCTAACACCTGACCCACATCATCACGGCCACGTCATGAGCTACACCCTTGCTATGAGGCCCCCCGCCACACACACAACCTGTAACCTGTTGAGGATTAAGGAAACAACTTCAAACAAGTACGCCAGTGAGCTCATGTGGTGTGGGTCAGGTGTTAGGTCAGACACGACGAGGATTAACTTGCCGCCGATACAAAGGGAAGGATTAACGTCTCCAGTAGCTGCAAAACCATGCAGTCTCGGGTCATATCAGTTCATGTACAGCCGACCAATCCACCAGTTACAAGCAATTCACTTCAGTTCTGCACAAGTCTCCATCGTGACAAGACGAGGGGAGGCTAGACGACTTTTAAGTTCTCTTGTGTTTTCGATCCAGTTATTTACTTCGTTGGAAGACATAATACTATAAGGTAAGAAATATTAAAGTATTGGTTAAAAAACATTGATGTGACTTTTGCTGCGGTACTGAGATTAAATATTAAGATTTTGTTTCACAGCATTGCGATTTTATACTAAGACACTATCCTCACTGGGGTACAGACAAAAGCCCCCCCGACAAAAGCCACCCAGACAAAAGCCCCCCAGACGAAAGCCACCCAGACAAAAGCCCCCTGTGAGAGGAGTTTTTCGAAACTAAAACTGATCAAGAATTACTTAAGATCTACTATGAGCACCTTGCGGTTGAGAAATCTTGCCATACTGTCTATAGAGCGACAATTGACAGATGAAATAGTTTTTGACAATGTCATTGAAGAATTTGCCAACAAAAAAACAAGAAAAGTTACTTTGTAGAAAGTTGTAGTTTTCATTTCAGAAATAAAGATGGTCCTAATTTTTTACACTTTTTACTTTTTTCCCTATCCTATATGACGTTTTTGCTTTTTGTTTAACTGTTACTTATAAAGTTTAAGTATGTTTGGGTGTATTTAAAGCATACTATATTTGAGTATGTGAAAGTACAGTAATATTATAATGGTACACAAACTATTTAATATATATACTGTATATATATATATAAGAATGAGTCACTGTGCAATATGTATTTTTTGTGGGGGCACGGGGGGGGTAAACTCAAGGGCCGCCCCGGGCGGCACAAACTCTAGCTACGCCACTGTATATATATATATATATATATATATATATATATATATATATATATATATATATATATATATATATATATATATATATATATATATATATATATATATATATATATATATATATATATTATACATTACTTCTCTAGTCAGTAGCGTGTGGCAATGCCCCTGCTTCATGTCACCACACGCTTAGATAAATGTCCCTTGCGACATCTGGAAGCTGCTAATGTACCACTTACCACATGTCGCCTGAGAGAGGTCAGTTGACCCCTATAGGAGTGTAAGGACTACCGGCGCTTGTAAGCGCCCTTGTATATTTCCGTTAATAAGAACCTACACAACTCTACAGGTGTTTATGTTTGCTCCTATAGTTAGAACCAAGTACCCCGAACATCTCCATGGTACAGTGAGTATCAAGTGATCAATTAAGTGGAAATAAGTGCGTTCGTGTAAAATCAAGACCGGTAGACCTCATCCGTCAACTCACTCCATCAACCGTCGGCATTGTAGGTTATGCATCTAAGCTACTGTGCCGAGTAGCAACCTTGTAAATAAGCTACTATGCCGAGTAGCATTTATATATATAATTACGTGGCAACACTGCACATTATGTGGCAACATTGCCCCGAGGCTGCCATATGGCAAGGCAGTCTCAGTCTGACTGTGTGAGCCGTGCATGGCACACGCTAGTCACCACTTGTATTTCTCTCATCCATAATAAACGGACTTCAGTGTTACACGGTGTTTCCCTACCCATCACTGCATTCTTTAGGGAACACTTGTAACCACCATGGCGCAGTGACGAGGATCTGTGGACTTACAAAGTGTGTGAACAATGCCGATGGTTACATCTGCCGGCGATATGCGCGTCGACTCATAGTGTGTTGTGTTGTGTTGCGCTGTGCTTCGCCGCGATGTGCAGTGTTGGGCCGTCACAGTGCTTTTTAGTGACGGTGGCAGTGTTAGTGTCAGTGTATTAGTGTGTGTCTAGAACTGAGAGTTGAGCATTGGCCTGTTTTTTAGTGGTACCCACGGAGCACGCAGGCATACACCCTTCTCGTGTGACATCCGGGAAGACACTGACGGTCACACCCCCCCAGGCGGCTCTAGCCACCGGCATTAAGGCCACCACGAAGTGCTCTCTCAGACACACACACAGACTCGCACGCACGCACTTACTCACGGACAGAACAGTGGACTCTGCGTTATTTCTGCGCTGTTTATGTCATATATATGTGGTTCGAGCTGTTGAGGCGCCACTTTATATACTAAACAGTGCAGTCCACGCACACACAAAGATGGGAGGTAAGAAGGGACAACGTCAAGATGGGAGACACGACTCCCCACCACCTTCCCCTCCACCGGGCGCAGACTCTCATCCTCCACCTCCAGTGACGGACATTGCCACAATTCTGAGGTGGATGGACGACCGGGACGAGCGACGTAGAGAAATGGAACTTCAGAGGGAGGAGACACGAAGAGAGGAGGAAAAGTTGCGTTTTGAGGCGCTATTGGCGACCCTGGCGCTAACCCACCCTCCCTCACTTGCAGGTAGCGCGCTTCAAGGCGCCAGTACACTCCCTCCTCCACCACACCAGCGTCCTCCAGGTACTCTTGCTACCCCAACAGCTCCCAAGGCATCTGTTCAACCCCCACCCGCCCTCTCACCAGACGTCACGTTTCAGCTTTTTCGTGAGTGGAGGCGGCGTTGGACAGATCACTCCACGATGGTGGACCTTGACAGCATGCCTCCAAATAAACAGCTCATCCAACTGCGGATGTGTTTGACGCTGGAGACCCAGAGAGTTTTGGAGCACACGTTGCACGTGCCTCCCGACTCTACCTCTTCAGTGACGGATGTGCTCGACCTTTTACAGGAGCATGTTAAGGGTCGGAACAACGAGGCTTTGCGTCGCCGTGCCTTTACCAGCTGCAAGCAGGTGGAGAACGAATCCTTTGACGACTTTTTTGTACGTTTGAGGAGTTTGTCGGAGGAGATCGACGTCTGCAAGGCGCACAGCCGGGAATGTGAGGAAGCCTGGATCAAGCACGGGATCTTGACAGGCGTCAGGCACGAAGAGTTGATGCAGCGACTCATCCCCCTGGACGCTTCCTCCACACTCCAGGTGGTAGTGACTGAATGTCGGTCATACGAGGCCACCAAGTCCGCCACCTCTGCCTTACGGGCCCCACCTGCTGTGAGAGCTATCTCACAATACAAGAAGGATAAGAAGGCGGCCAACAACGCGAAGGCTGCCACAGGTTCTTCCACGCCTCCGCCTAGTGCTTCCTGTGGCAGCTGTGGAAAGCAGCACAGCCCCAAGACTTGCCCGGACGCCGACGCACTGTGTCGTGGATGTGACCGTAAGGGCCACTGGTCTAACACAGACAGGTGCCCTGCACGAGGCCGCAAGTGTCAGGCCTGTGGTCGCTATGGACACTACGACAAGTGCTGCCGCCAACCCAAGCCCAAAAGCCCGAGACGAGGAGGACAGCAGCGCACTTCCCTCGGGGTGGTTCGCACACAGCCCCCTCCAGATGGCCCACGCAGCCCCAAGCAGCAGCGGAGTCACATCAGGAGGGTGGAATCGACCACACGCCCCAGGGCTACCCCTTCCCCTACTATCCGCGTCGCCGTCACACACGGTGATGTGTCGGGTCACATCGAGGTGATACCGGACACCGGCGCCGATACTACGGTGATTGGGTTGAAGCACCTCCAGAAACTGGGCCTCACCAAACGCGGCCTGGGACCACCGCCGCAGCTGCAGTACTACAATGCGGACGGTTCCCAGATGCCGGACGCTGTGGGCTCCTTTCAAGCAGAGATCACCTACGGCGACAGGTCGTGTCACGGATGGATCGACGTGCGGCCTACTCTCGCTACACCCTTGTTGTCGTGGGAGCACTGCAAGGAGTTAGGCGTGGTGCCCAGAGACTTTCCTGAGCAGATCCCAGCTGCTCGGTACACCGCCAGCAGGATGCGTGAGTCGACGAGCGACGCGCCTGGCGCTGCCACACGGAGCTGCCCAGAACCCGCGTCCACTCCCACCCACACAGGATGCTCCCCTGCCCAGATCCTGTATGGTCACCCTCTCCGCTCTTGCGTTCCTACACACGCCAAGGCCTTTGCGAAGGACTGGCAGACCAAAGCCGAGAGCTGTGACCGCCGCGCCGGTTCACGTGCCCAGGACGCCAAGGCTCGGTATGACGACCGTGCCCGCCCTCTTCAGCCAGTGGAGATTGGTGCCCTTGTCCGCGTCCAGGACCCGACGACGACACGTTGGGACAAGGTGGGCATAGTGATGGGCGTCGGCCGGTCGCGGGACTACAAGGTCAGGATGCCGAGCGGCCGTGTCTGGTGGAGGAACCGCCGCTTCCTCCGGCCAGTCCCAACCCCTGCTGCTGGCCCCCTGACCGAGGACGAGTCACCTACACCTCACGAGGATCCGCCCCACAGTGCACCTCGACGCTCGGAGCGACTTAGGACTAAGAAGTCCGCTCAAGACAAAGACTATGAGCGTGAGGGGGAAGGGAGATGTAGGTTATGTATCTAAGCTACTGTGCCGAGTAGCAACCCTGTACATAAGCTACTGTGCCGAGTAGCAACCTTGTACATATGCTACTGTGCCGAGTAGCATTTATATATATAATCACGTGGCAACACTGCACGTGTTATGTGGCAACATTGCCCCGAGGCTGCCATATGGCAAGGCAGTCTCAGTCTGACTGTGTGAGCCGTGCATGGCACACGCGAGTCACCACTTGTATTTCTCTCATCCACAATAAACGGACTCAGTGTTACACAGTGTTTCCCTAGCCATCACTGCATTCTTCAGGGCACACTAGTAACCTTCACACCTCACTTTGCTCATCTCATCTAACCTATGCCACTTTAACCTGTCCTAACCTAACCTAAAAGGCCTAAGAGATTAATAAGAACTGCTCAAACTTAAAAGACCATTTTTATATTTTCATGGTTGGATTTCCCTGGTGGGTAACTATGGTGGGCTTTTGTATGGAGGGATTTGTCTGGTGGGATTATGTCTGTGTACGGGGGGAGGGTACAGCCCGTAGAAGGGGTACAGTTGCCTACACAAAGATCCTTAAAGTGTTTCAAGCAGGAAGGTTGTGTGGAGTGAGCTGATACACGAGGACTGTGTGTGTTGAGCGTGTGTGTTTATTTTAATGTGTGCACGTATGCATAATATGTTTGTGGATATAACTTGGATGTAACCACGACATAATCCGTCCATAATCTAAACAGACATACTCTAACAGTAAGGACAAGACAGGTCCTCGGCCAGGGATTTCCAGGGACGATTGGACGAAAAAAGTGGCCCTCTGGTGGTGTTTGTAAGATGTTATCTACGCCCTAAAATATTTGGCCTCAGAGACGAGACTAACCTGAAATACGAGACTAATTTAATTATTAACTATTCACTAAAAAGTTTGACAGTAATCAGAGTGAAAATATTTATCCATGAAGTGTTTTAGGACGACGACGGAAAATGATGTTTTTATAATATTGCTTCTGGTCTGTGTAGATGAAAGTCGGTAGTAGTATATTGATGGATATGTATTACCTTGTTAAAACACAAACATATATATATATATATATATATATATATATATATATATATATATATATATATATATATATATATATATATATATATATATATATATATATATATATATATATATATATATATATATATATATATATATATATAAATCACTGTAGGTGCGCGTGATCCAAGTATATGTTGAAAACCACAAGAGAGAGAGAGAGAGAGAGAGCACTGTATTAATCCATCTATTATGTATTTTATTCAATAACGTATCCATGACTTTAAAACATATGGTGACCTTGAGCCAGCTGGTAGGGAGACACCACATGAGTTGACCCATCTGGAGGAGACATTCAGTACGTGAAGAGGACCACAGTACCATCGTTTGTGTTCCAATGTTACAATACAGTCAAGGTTCTGTGAATGGTGGGGCTGGTCTGAGCACCACCCCGGGAGAAAGTGCTCTTCTCCTCTCTACATATCAACTACATATTAATTACTTCGTCCCAGACATTATGAAGCTATTTGTTTGCTCACACCAGCTGAGCGGAAGACCTTGATATTAAACAGCTTTTATAGTGTGTGTGTGTGTGTGTGTGTGTGTACGAACACTCACTTGTAATAATCTAATCTTGATACTCTTCTTCTTCTTCTTCTTCTTCTTCTTCTTCTTCTTCTTCTTCTTCTTCTTCTTCTTCTTCTTCTTCTTCTTTCTTCTTCTTCTTCTTCTTCTTCTTCTTCTTCTTTCTTCTTCTTCTTCTTCTTCTTCTTCTTCTTCTCCTTCTTCTTCTTTTTCTTATTATTATTATTATTAGTCATCAATTAGTATTACCATCATCATTACTCAATGTTAACCTCATTATCAATCCGCCTCATTAACGGTTCAACATCATCTTCGTCACCTGTACCTTATTCAATATATTTCATCATCATATTAAAAATAATGAACATTTGTGCAACTTAATAATTCTACCGACTTGAAATAATTGTAAACCTGTTAAGTCATCGTCGTAAAACATAATCCGACGGTTATTATTATACAACATAAATTAGGATATTTCTTAAGTATCGACTGGACACTTATAAAATAGGAACAAAATTTATGTATTTTTCCATTATCACAATTTAAAATAAGTAGATTAGAAGTGAAATTGTAAAGAGTACAAGTCAGTATGATGAGCCATATGATAAGAGTTACCAATGAGATTAAAATGCGTCCCTAAAGTTACTCTCTTGTAAATTGTCTCTGGAATCGAGTTCAATGAAATGTGACATATGCTGATTATGTGTGTCATGTGCGTGTGTCATGTGCGTGTGTCAGGTGTGTGTGTCATGTGTGTGTGTCAGGTGTGTGTGTGTCATTTACGTGTGTCATGTGCGTGTGTCATGTGTGTGTGTCGTGTGCGTGTGTCATGTGCGTGTGTCAGGTGTGTGTGTCATGTGTGTGTCATGTGCGTGTTGTGTCGTGTGTGTGCGTGTGTCATGTCATGTGTGTGTGTCATGGGCGTGTGTCATGTGTCATGTGTGTGTGTCATGTGCATGTGTCATGTGTCGTGTGTCAGTGTGTGTGTCATGTGTGTGTGTCATGTGTGTGTGTGTCATGGGTGTGTCATGTGCATGTGTCATGTGTGTGTCAGTGTGTGTGTGTGTGTGTCATGTGTGTGTGTCATGTGTGTGTGTCATGTGTGTGTGTGTGTGTGTCATGTGCGTGTGTCATGTGCATGTGTCATGTGCGTGTGTCATGTGTGTGTGTCATGTGTGTGTGTGTCATGTGCATGTGTCATGTGCATGTGTCATGTGTGTGTGTGTGTCATGTGTGTGTGTCATGTGCGTGTGTCATGTGTGTGTCATGTGTGTGTGTCATGTGCGTGTGTCATGTGCGTGTATCAGGTGTGTGTGTCATGTGTGTGTCATGTGCGTGTGTCAGGTGTGTGTGTGTCATTTACGTGTGTCATGTGCGTGTGTCATGTGTGTGTGTGTCATGGGCGTGTGTCATGTGCATGTGTCATGTGCGTATGTCATGTGTGTGTGTCATGTGCGTGTCTCATGTGCGTGTGTGTGTGTGTGTCATGTGCATGTGTAATGTGCGTGTGTCATGTGCGTATGTCATGTGTGTCATGTCATGTGTGTGTGTGTGTCATGGGCGTGTGTCATGTGCATGTGTCATGTGTGTGTGTCATGTGCGTATGTCATGTGTGTCATGTGTGTGTGTGTGTGTGTGTCATGTGCTGTGTCATGTGTGTCATGTGCGTGTGTCATGTGCTTGTGTCATGTGCGTGTGTCATGTGCGTGTGTCATGTGTGTGTGTCATGTGTGTGTCATGTGCGTGTGTCATGTGTGTCATGTGTGTGTGTCATGTGTGTGTGTGTCATGTGCGTGTGTCATGTGCGTGTGTCATGTGCTTGTGTCATGTGCGTGTGTCATGTGCATATGTCATGTGTGTGTGTCATGTGCTTATGTAATGTGTCTGTGTGTCATGTGCGTGTGTCATGTGCGTGTGTCAGGTGTGTGTGTCATGTGCGTGTGTCATGTGCGTGTGTCAGGTGTGTGTGTCATGTGCGTGTGTCATGTGCTTGTGTCATGTGCATGTGTCAGGTGTGTGTGTCATGTGCATGTGTCATGTGTGTGTGTCAGGTGTGTGTGCCATGTGCGTGTGTCATGTGCGTGTGTCATGTGCGTGTGACAGGTGTGTGTGTCATGTGCATGTGTCATGTGTGTGTGTCATGTGTGTGTGTCATGTGTGTGTGTCATGTGCGTGTGTCATGTGCGTGTGTCATGTATGTGTGTCATGCACGTGTGTCATGTGTGTGTGTGTCATGTGCGTGTGCCCATGAAGGTGGCCTTGGATGACATGTCCCAAGGGAGCGTGAGGCTTCATATAAGAGTCACATTAACACGTCTCTTAGTTGACGGTGGAAAATATTGCACCAGACTTAAGACTGACAGAGGAAACCAAATAACAGTTATGTGTACAGTGGGTGGCAGGGGGCACTGGAGGGCGACTATCTGTGGGTGGCGGCGCGTTCCAATGGGTGGTAGCGAGCACCATGGGGGATGGGTGGCGGGGCAGGCCAGGTGTGGTCACGTCATTACTCTTAATTAATAGTGAAATACCTGTCCCAGGTGAATGGTAACTGATTTATGGAAACCTCATATTGACAGACCAGTGGTGGCTGGGGAAGCCACTACCATCACCAACATCCTCAGCCACCAACATCCTCAGCCACTACCATCACCAACATCCTCAGTCACTACCATCACCAACATCCTCAGCCACCACCATCACCAACATCCTCAGCCACCACCATCACCAACACCCTCAGCCACTACCATCACCAACATCCTCAGCCACCAACATCCTCAGCCACTACCATCACCAACATCCTCAGTCACTACCATCACCAACATCCTCAGCCACCACCATCACCAACATCCTCAGCCACCACCATCACCAACATCCTCAGCCACTACTATCATCAACATCCTCAGCCACCACCATCACCAACCATCCTCAGCCACCACCATCACCAACATCCTCAGCCACTACCATCACCAACATCCTCAGCCACCACCATCACCAACATCCTCAGCCACTACCATCACCAACATCCTCAGCCACTACCATCACCAACATCCTCAGCCACCACCATCACCAACATCCTCAGCCACCACCATCACCAACATCCTCAGCCACGTTTTCCCCTCAGCGTGTGTGTGAGCAAGTCTGTGTGCGTGGACCACCTGTGATCTTTTTCAGATTACGGTGGTACACACTGGGAATTAAGGTGCAGGATTCTCACAGGGTGGTGCTGAATATTTGGTGTTCTTCCTAACACTATCACATGGAGGATTACCTTAACCGATAGGTCAACAACTGCAACTATGTTGCCTGTATAACACGTGAACTAACGTGTGTAGGTGCCCGCGAGGCAAGGCCTTATACCCTTGTGGTCACGCTCGGCCATGTGGTGAGGGTTTGCATTAACAAACCCCCGTCCTCATAGTGTGCCAAGCTGGATAGTTCTTTTGAAACTAAAATTGACTTTGATACTGTATCTAACCAGAAAAACAGAGATACTATTAAGAACAATTGTAAAGTAATAAAAGTGTTTATAAACTGAGAATACTCCTGCTAACTTGGTCCCACTGACACCACACTCCCTCCGCTCGCGGGAGGCCCGTTCACGGCCTCCCCTCACACCGCTAATACGCTGTAGATGCCATTTTCCTTTGTCCTCTAAGAGGGTTACGCCTCCCAACCTCCGCTGACTTCCTAGGAGTGCCAAGCAGTCCTCGGCCCTCTGACGTAGGCATATAGGTCGAGTCCTGTAACTCCACCATGTCTGAGTTGACTGGAGACCCAGCTACTCGCTTTAACTCTCCTGATGCACTGAGTGAGCCAGGTGACTATGGTGTTGACCTTGACACCAACGGAGAGGATGACTTTCAACTAGTTCAGTCCAGGAACAAGCGGAAGGCCGAAAAGGCAGAAAAACTTAGAGACCATCAACTGCAACCTCAACCCCCCATGAGAGTAAGATTAAACTTCCCTGTAGGTACACCACCTGAAGTCAAGTATATCTGGCTGAACGATGCGGAAGATAAACACCCAGACGCTGAGTTTCAGTTCAGAGTCGGTACACAAGATCATGTTCAGATTAGAAGCGACAGTCATTGCAGACTGAGTAGGCTCGGTGGACCCACCCAAGACCATTCGAGTCCGTGGTGCCTATCAGACTCTGAAGGTAACTCTCTATCAGCCCCCTACCCGGAGGTATTACAATCGTCAGCACTGGGGCTATGTGGCCCGATTATGCCCCTCGACTAAGCCGTGGTTTGGTCTCTGCTCAAGACAACATGCAACACAGGCTTGCAGAGATATAGTTGCTCAAGGGGGTGTCATTCAACAGAAGTGTATTAACTGCAAAACAGTTGGAGTTCCTGTATGGCACCCTGACTGTCCTAGAGCCCAGACCCGCCACCCAGGCAGATCTCAAGAAACACTACTGCTGCTAGGGTACTCCCTACGGCCAACCCCTGGCCCACCATCCACACCAAAGCTCCAGGATCATCACCAGCAGTCATCGAAAGATCAGCATGAGGCAACACAGACGTACCGACACAACAGGTAGCTGCCAACACACCCCATGAACACGCACAATGTGAAGAGATCAATGATATGAAAAATTAAATTAAAGAACTCAAAGCTCAATTTACAGCTCACACTGATATGTTAAGGAGCCTCTGTGATACACTACAGAAAAGGAACACCACCAACACAATGCAGCAGCTATGGAAAGATTACAGTCAAACTGAAGATATTCAGATGTCAGTACCAGATGTGGAAACTCAAGACCCACCAGAAACTAGTGTCCACGCAGATGAAAATAGTGATACTGGTAACAGTTCTACTGATGCCTCTGTGGACATGGTCAGTGAAGATGAACAAACACAAACAGAAAATGGTGGTGATGTCGAGTGTAACCAAAGTGTGTTGTTGTCTGCCACTGACATACAACAATTGTTGAGCAGTACATGCTCTAGAAATGTTTCAAAAACGTTATGTGGCCTACTGCCTGCCGAAGGGACAAGCAGCGCAGAAAAGAACAGTATCATACAGTGCCTTTTGCTTCTTTCCAAATACAGTTCATAATGGCCAGTATTAATACCAGACAAAGATACAGAGCTGTGAAGGTGATGAGTTGGAACATCTCATCCCTTAGAAAACGATACCCTGACCTACACCACAAATTTGTGACTGAGGACATCGATATTGTGTGTCTGCAGGAGTGTCTCACACCTAATGGTAAGCCCCCACCCAGTCTGCCCAATTATGTGTACTGTATTATGGTCCTAGTTCTACTCACACATGTTTGATGTATGTTAAGAAGTCACTCCCGCATGTACCTCTTGTATTCAAAAAGACTACCAACCTTCAGTACCATGGGATCACTCCTGGGCAACTCCACACTCAATGTGCTAAACGCCTATGCTCCCTCAGATCAGCTTCAGTACACAGATCTCCCAGACTTTTTACACACTGAGCCCACTGTCCTGATGGGTGACCTGAATACTAGACACAAGAAATTAGGTGACTCAACTTCTAACACCAATGGTAGGAGACTTATCTCACTTCTCAGCGCATATGAAGATGTTCAAATTATAGGAAATAATGAACCAACACACATCTATGGCGGGGGTCTACACAAGTGTGTTGGTTTTAATCTTTCATACACAACTCATAGCTCTGATGTTGTCACTGATCTTATGTCTGACCACAGCCCAATCCAAGCTAGTATACATGTTGCCAATGACACCCCCACTGGTGGTAAGCTCAACAGACGTAGAATCACAGTCAAGCAAGAACATGAAAGCCAGTTCATAGATTTCATCCATGACTGGTACAAGGACCACAAGCCTGACAACTACCAAAGTTTCCATGACGATCTGATAGATAGGACTTATGCATACTTCACCAACAATGATTCCACCAAAAAAAGGAGAAAACGTGGTCAGCATAATGGGAACAGGCAACAGCAGTGCTATAATGACCCTCAGCTGAAAAAACTTAGGGCTAGAGTCAGGATGGTGGGTAAGGGTTACAAACAAATTAGAACACCTCAAATGTTGCACTTGTATCAAGCTTCC
>NW_024731908.1:0-7568 GCF_018991925.1 Homarus americanus | reverse complement strand
TGTCATCTGTCAGGTTCACGGCCAAGCGCGACACCCCCTCTCTCAGCTGCCTCTTTGAACTGTCAAAGTTTGCCCTTCTGAAATCTGGTACTTTAGTGGAATTTTCCTTACGTCTGCCCTGAAAATCTAACTGGAATCGAATTTCTTTGTGATCGCTGTTTGCAAGTTCGTTCCCTACCTCGACATTGCTAATGAGGTTTTCTCTGTTCGACAGAACTAAATCCAGTATATTGTTACCCCGTGTGGGTTCGGTTATATGTTGACTTAGGAAACAGTCCTGGATCGTCTCGAGAAAATCCTCTGATTCTGAGTTACCCGTAAGGACAGTCCAATCTATTTGGCCAAGGTTAAAGTCGCCTACTATACAGACTTTGTTGTGTATGGAAGCCCTGCGCATTTCATCCACGCCCTACACCCACAAACAAACCTACTATCCACTCCCTACACCCACAAACAAACCTACTATCCACGCCCTACACCCACAAACAAACCTACTATCCACGCCCCACACCCACAAACAAACCTAGTATCCACGCCCTACACCCACAAACAAACCTACTATCCACTCCCTCACACCCACAAAACAAACATATTATCCACGCCCCACACCCACAAACAAACCACTATCCACGCCCTACACCCACAAAACAAACCTACTATCCACGCCCTACACCCACAAACAAACCTACTATCCACGCCCTACACCCACAAACAAACCTACTATCCACGCCCTACACCCACAAACAAACCTACTATCCACGCTCTACACCCACAAACAAACCTACTATCCACGCTCTACACCCACAAACAAATCTACTATCCACGCCCTACACCCACAAACAAACCTACTATCCACGCCCTACACCCACAAACAAACCTACTATCCACGCCCCACACCCATAAACAAACCTACTATCCACGCCCTACACCCACAAAGAAACCTACTATCCACTCCTTACACCCACAAACAAACCTACCATCCATGCCCCACACCCACAAACAAACCTACTATCCACGCCCCACACCCACAAACAAACCTACTATCCACGCCCTACACCCACAAACAAACCAACTATCCACCTCCCTACACCAACAAAACAAATTCCACTATCCACGCCCCTACACCCACAAACAAACCTACCATCCACGCCCTACACCCACAAACAAACCCACACCCCATGCCCCACACCACAAACAAACCTACTATCCACGCCCCACACCCACAAACAAACCCACTATTCACGCCCCACACCCACAAAACAAAACCTACTATCCACACCCCACACCCACAAACAAACCTACTATCCACGCCCCACACCCACAAACAAACCTACTATCCACGCCCCACACCCACAAACAAACCTACTATCCACGCCCTACACCCACAAACAAACCTACTATCGATGCCCTACACCCACAAACAAACCTACTATCCACGCGCTACACCCACAAACGAACCTACTATCCACGCCCTACACCCACAAACAAACCTACTATCCACGTTCTACACCCACAAACACACACTACCCACCACCTACACCCACAATAGAGTAAAGGAGGAATACAGAGTGTACTTACTCAGGGTAGCCATAGTGCAGCAGGAAAGAGAAAAATTATAAGTGGGTCATTCTATTCCTCGTGTGATGGATGGAAGGATGGATGGATGGATGGATGGATGGATGGATGGGAGACTGAATGGGAGGATAGATGGATAGATGGGTGACTGAATGGGATGAGAGATGGGTAGGTGGGTGAATCGGTGGATGGATAAACAGCTAACTGGATGAATGGACATATGGACTTGGATGGCATATTTGGATGTAAAACACTACGATATGAAGAACATTTTGGACGTATAAACCCATGACAATTAACACCATTTTGGACTTACATCACAGGAAACAGGTAAAACATTTCTGTGATCGTCCTTCAATAATTTCATGCGCCAACCTTACCTGCATTTATCTCAATTACAGTATAAAATTTTAGTGTTAATTTCAGCATCGGAATCAATCAATCAATCTCTCTCTCTCAAGATGGAAAATTTCATGACGTAAAATCCGATGAAAACTCGACCCTGTTTATACGTGTTGCTTCGAGGTTTTGCTTTCACGTTAACCTCATGTTTCGTTTCGATAAATGACACATATCACAGGAGGTGAACTACAAACTGAACTTTGACCTGACACCAACGACCGACCGACGGAAGATGGGGCTTCGGGTTTAGTCGTGTCCCATTTGAGAGTTTTATGAATGTGAAGCCCCGAATTAGTCAACAAACCCTACAGCTCAATTTGGATTCGAACTTGTGCATCTTGTTCTTGAATCAGAACCTTATCTCACACATATATAGGGGTTAGGTTAGGTTGGGTTGGGTTAGGTTAGATTGGGTTAGGTTAGGTGAGCCGTGTCCATCACAACCAGACAATTATCCCCGTCCACCAGATCTTCCCTTTAACAAATCAGGCCGCACCTCGATTATGCGGTTCAGTTCTGGTGCCCCTATTATAGAATGGATATAAATTCACTAGAGTCGGTGCAGCGAAGAATGACAAAAATGATTCCGGGACTTAGAAACTTTCCATATCAGGATAGGTTAAAGAAACTTAACTTGCATTCCCTAGAAAGACGAAGAGTGCGGGAGATATGATAGAAGTATTTAAGTGGGTGAAAGGAATCAATAAAGGGGATATAGATAAAGTTCTTATAATATCCGAGCAGGATAGGACTCGGAGCAATGGATTCAAGTTGGATAAGTTTAGGTTTAGGAGGGAGATAGGAAGAAACTGGTTCACAAATAGGGTGGTGGACGAGTGGAACAAGCTTAGCAACTTTGTTGTAAGTGCGGGAACTCTGGAAAGTTTCAAAAGGAAGCTAGATAGATTCATGGATGATAGAGAGTGGTAGTAACTCTCGACAGGAGCTGTCATGCACAGGCCAACCGGCCTATTGCAGACTCCTTATTTTCTTATGTTCTTATGTTCTTAAATCCTCAGCTGTTCTTATGTTCTTAAATCCTCAACATAAAAGACAAATTCACCTCCATGTGTTAAAATCTTACCACACTACATTACCGTCACCACTATACCAAACCTGTGTAATATTAACACACTAATACACTATTAAGACATCACCAAATCCATCAATAAACAGTACATCTTCCTTTACACTTGATTAGAAAGAAAAACAGGAAAATATGCCCAGAATCTCAATTTCATTCACTAACATTACGAAAAATTACAAGAGTTAAGAGTCAAAGCAAGATATGTGCTGTACGCAATGTTGATGTTATTTTGTTCGCCATCATTGTGTCCTAAAGTTAATCTGTTTTGTGAAGTATATCCTCGGACTTGGGAACAAATCATCATGTGTACCTTTGAGTGTTAAGGTCTTGATCCATTTCCTTGATGTCTACCGTTTGGAACAGGTAACACCACCACAATTGTTTTAACCAAGACGAAAACGGACGAAAAAAAAAAGCTTCTACAAATATCAAGTATTAATTTTCTCTCTTTACAGGATCTAATACTCTTGGAAATGTGTTTAAATAAATCTGATTTGTTTTCATTTATTGTCGATCCTTCATAAGAGGACTCGTGGATCCCCCGAGCCTAGCCGGCCATTTTGTTTACATTTTTCGGTCGCTCTAAAATACCATTAAAACAATATTGAGTATAAACGTTTGGCTCAACTGATGATCTCAAACATGTCCCAACATTTTTTGCCTCAACTCCACATTCTGTAACTCATTTAGGTAGATGTCCCTCACTACACATACACTGGACTATGTGTAATGTTGCAGCTAATGTGTTATCAAGATATTGCACATTATAAGTTCATGTGTGGTCATTATTATATCAAACGGAGGAATTTTAAAGAGCTATTACACCACCTGTATCATTAGTTGTCGCCAGGTGAAGGAATGTTTAGGTAGATTATATCTTATTTACTGTAATTAAAGTTTCAATGCCTAAGACGTTCCACTATAAGAGTCTTTCAACCTCAGGTAAGGTCTTAAGACTTTCTACTCTAGGTCTTACACCCTGGAGTAGCTGTATCGTCCACTTAGGTAATTTACTCCACAAGGAACTACAAGTTACACCTTGATGTAATACTTCATTTACTGCCAAACTTTATAGGGAAATATTTTTTCACAAAGAATTTCAAGTTACAATTTCACATAATAAGTCATATTACAAACGTTCCTTCGGCTTACAGTTAAACTTTGCAATGTCAAGATATTTTTTTCACTGCAGAGGAAAGTATCCGTCATCATCATCATTACCACACACACACACACACACACACACACACACACACACACACACACACACACACACACACACGCGCGCGCGCGCGCGCGCAAAGACAAAACTCCTGTATCCAGATTCTCAAAAGTTTATAAATTAAATTCTTCCCTAAAATTAAACAGACAATACATCTATTAATCATAGAATATGTGAACAATATCGACGCCATATTGGTTACCATCTTTGAGTCATATAATTAGTTAGCTACATAGTGTTAATTATTTAGTTAAATAGGAAAAAATAATCTACTACCGTGTGTTGTGACCAAAATAAATCAACATTGTATTTACTTTCTCCTCCAGGGGGCACTAAGTCTAGAAAAATGGCACAATTGACATCTACATAAAGTGACTGACCAAGGGTAGATATTGGCTACCTTTTGTGTTACTTTGAGGTCGTAAGAACACACAGAGCTGCTCCTTGACCACCGAAGGGTCAAGACGTACCTGGCGCTCCTCTCGGAGCAGCCAGGTCAACTGTTATGTTGGCCCATACCAACTCCCTCCCCTGAACCCTCCTCCCCACCGAAATATCAACAAGTTCACGCCAGAAGTTACTATTTCATTTAGGAAAGAAATGGAACCAATGTTAAACAGAGGTGAACAACTCAACAGTAACAGTAACAGTGGTACCCAAGTTGACCTTTCACACAGTGAGGTCCCAGGTACCCAGTGATAACGGCCCGTGAGACCCAACTACCAGCGATGTGTTAATCCGTCTACGATAGGAAGGCCTGGAACCACACCTCACTCATATAACACCATCTGTGAGGGAATTACTACACCACGTGAGGCCCCTCATAACACCATATGTGAAGGAGTTACTACACCACGTGAGGCCCCTCATAACACCATCTGTGAGGGAATTACTACACCACGTGAGGCCCCTCATAACACCATCTGTGAGGGAATTACTACGCCATGTGAGGCCCCTCATAACACCATCTGTGAGGGAATTACTACACCACGTGAAGCCCCTCATAACACCATCTGTGAGGGAATTACTAGACCACATGAGGGCCCTCATAACACCATCTGTGAGGGAATTACTACACCACGTGAGGCCCCTCATACACCATCTGTGAGGGAATTACTACACCACGTGAGGCCCCCATAACACCATCTGTGAGGGAATTACTATACCACGGAGGCCCCTCATAACACCATCTGTGAGGGAACTACTACACCACGTGAGGCCCCCTATAACACCATCTGTGAGGGAATTACTAAGGACCACGTGAGGCCCTCATAACACACCACCTGTGAGGGAATTACTACACCACGTGAGGCCCTCATAACACCATCTGTGAGGAATTACTACACCACGTGAGGCCCCTTATAACACCATCTGTGAGGGAATTACTACACCACGTGAGGCCCTCATAACACCATCTGTAGAGGGAATTACTACACCACGAGGCCCTATAACACCATCTGTGAGGGAATTACTTCACCACGTGAGGCCCCTCATAACACCATCTGTGAGGGAATTACTACACCACGTGAGGCCCCTCATAACACCATCTGTGAGGGAACTACTACACCACGTGAGGTCCCTCCTAACACCATCTGGGAGGGAGTTACTCCACTACGTTTTTGCTGTTCAACACCTACATTAATCTGTATGTTCACTGTATGTTCCTTTACCTTTCTCTAATGAAGGCTTTTGTTAAACCACCAATGTATGTAATAAGTCATTTATGCCCAATGTATATTTTCAGCCTTCGGGCTGCAGAACTTTTTCAATAAACCGTTAATTATTATTATTATTATTATTATTATTATTATTATTATTAAGGATGTTTACCACAATACACCTCAACCAGTTTCTCATTCACAAAAGTCAAACAATAAATCTGGTTCAAAAGATACACCGTAAATTTTATTAGAATACAATAATCAATTATTGTATTATTGCATAGAGGCGAATAGTCTTATGGTGTTAACATGTGTTCTTAAGCCACGAAGGTAAACAAAAGGTATTCAATATCTGCCTTGGTTGACGATGATCTGTAGACGTTAGCAAGTCCTCCTCCTCCTGCTCTCGAGTAAGGTAAAGAAGGCCTCACCTGACCAAAATTGTTAATTAAGATAGATTATATGAAGATTAACCCTCCCAGCTTATTTCAACTAATGATTAACCTAACGCTACATGGGAAGTTAAGTTAGGTTAGATTAAGTTAGGTTAGGTTAGGGTAGGGTAGGGTAGGGTAGGGTAGGGTAGGGTAGGGTAGGGTAGGGTAGGGTAGGTCAGGTCAGGTCAGGTCAGGTAGTGCCAGTGTAGTTAATCTTGAGGTTAAATAAACTAGAGGCTAATCTTCACATGAGCCACTAAGACACTTTGACGGAGGCGGTTACGTACAACAGGAAAGCTTTGATAACATATAATGTACAGTATATACCGTTTAAGTTGCGTCAGCAGCTCTATACACCACTTATTGACCTACTCATTCACTGCCGTAGAAATATTTACTTCTAACAGGTTTCTATATGGTTCCCAGTCATTATAATACGACCTTGTAAAATCAAATGATCTAAATTAACTAAACTTATCCAAATTAAACTTATTAGCTAACAAATCCTTCTAAAACACGATATATGTAAATCAAAAGTTCTAAATTCAACTTAACTTATCGTAATATAACTATTATAACTAAACCATTTTAATTAAACCTAATCTAAACACCTCAAGTGCCACAAACAGAAGGAAAAAACACCTTTAATATTATCGTGTAAGAAGCCCCTGTAACCCACTAACTCAAGGTAATGCATCTATATCAATCTACCTGCGTCGGAAGCTCTATACGTGACTATGATCGTTACCCACTGCTGGAGAACATAGGTACTTCTATAATTACCCCTGGAGAAACAATGCACCAATTTACGATTTATTTATTTTATTTTTCATTTATTTTTTATTCTTGGTCCATACTGTAAACACCGCCCGCTTGTGAGTCCCGTCAGCCATTTTGTTCAAACTTTCGGGGATTCTAAAATAAACTATAAATAAATAAATAAATAAATAAATAAAACAAGCATCTTTTGTTTTTCTAACCCATGAGCTGTGAGTCTTCATTATATACTTCAACATTACTGTAAACTAAGGCTAAAGAGGGTGTGTACAGTACTAGTGGAGCCAAGACGAGAAGGTATTTCAAATCCCTAAAGGGTTTTTACAAGTGGAGAGTCTTACAAGTGGAGGGTCTTACAGGTGGAGGGTCTTACAAGTGGATGGTCTTACAGGTGGAGGATTTTAATA
>NW_024731907.1:0-16275 GCF_018991925.1 Homarus americanus | reverse complement strand
GTATGACATATTCATATATCCTAGTTAATATGACCATCTTGTTTATAAAAAGCGTGTGACCTGTAACTTGCATGTAACACTGTTGTTTTCTTAACAGAGCTTCGATTCCCCGTAGCGAGACGTAATTTCGTGATTATCTCAGTTTACTTACAGAGACAGAGTCTTAGCTCAGATTCCTAATTGACTTTAAAATAATTATATTGTTTGATTTGGCACAAATTTTATCATTATATCATGGTATATTAAGGTAATATTTATTTATCTTGTTCGAATATAATTATCTCTGAGTAAACAACATGAATGTAACGTGTACAGACATGCATGAATGTTTACCAAACTTGAGCCTTATAATCCTGTACTACAGAAATATTACCACATAGTGATAATAATATTAACTTGTTACTGTAAGCAGACTACTTGCGGAGAAATATTCATCAGTGTAAGAGGAGGAGAAGAAGGAATTAGTTACCCGCATTGACATAAAGAAGAAATGATTTCAGCCAATTTGTAGCGCAAGTTTTAGCTCATTGAGGAGACGCTCTGTGGGTCTTATTTACACCTTACATCCTTTCTAAATTATTAAACACTTTTTTTTGTTTTTACTTTAATGGTGCTGTATTTATACAAACGGATAGGTTAGGTAAAAATATTACACAGATGGACGCGTCAAATAAATATATATTACTTTTAAACTGGCAATAAGATCAGTGTGTAACATGCACATGACTTATCTTTCAGTTTATCTTATATCCAACGTAATGACCGCACGTAAGGCTGGGCTGTAGACTTTGTGAGTCATGTTGTTTATTCATTTCCACTTGATAAAATATATTTATTGTCTTCTTATGTAAGTGTCATTTGGCCTTAGGTCAGGCCTTAAGATCCTGCCCGGACTTCCTATCCAGAGGTCCTACCCACACAGGTCCTACCCGCAGTTCCTGTCCGCATCATCTGTCTGCAGTTTCTCAACGAGTATGTCCACACTGGATCCTCCTCTCCTACACTTCTTCCTCGAAACTCCTCCTCCCTCTTCTTCTTTTCGAAACCCCTTCTCCCGGCTTCTTTTCCTTCAGGACTCCTCTTCTTTCCGTTTCTTCTTTATTCTTGTTTTTCCTCTCCCTAGTTCTACCTCCTCGTCCCGGCTTCTCTCCCGCAAGATCCACCACCACCTCTTCCCGGTTCCTCTCTCCAACGATCCACCACCACCTCCTCTCCCTGGCCTCTCTCTTCCCGAGGATCTTCCCGCTATAGACTTGCCTCTGCCTTCCTCTCTCGCCCTCCACATTAGATAAAGTAAACAATGATAGAAACCGGTGCCTCTACTTCCCCTCCCTCTCTCTCTCCCTCTCCATCCTCCCTCCTTCCCTCTCCATCCACCCTCCTCTCCTCTCCATCCTCCCTCTTCTCCTCTCCATCCTCCCTCTTCTCCTCTCCATCCTCCCTCCTCTCCTACCTTCTTCCTTTACCTCATTTTCTCCCCCACCTCCTCACTTTCCCCACCCCGTCTTCTCTTCCTCTTCACTTCCCTCCCCCTTCCTCCCCACTTTTCTCACCATCACCGACACTTCTCCCCATCACCGACACTTCTCCCTCATCACCGACACTTCTCCCTCATCACCGACACTTCTCCCTCATCACCGACACTTCTCCCCCATCACCGACACTTCTCCCCCATCACCGACACCTCCCATCACCGACACTTTCCCCCCATCACCGACACACACCCTCCCCCATCACCGACACCTCTCCCCCATCACCGACACTTCCCCATCACCGACATCTCCCCATCACCGACACTTCTCCCCATCACCTGACACTTCTCCCCATCACCGACACTCCTCCCCCATCACCGGACACTTCTCCCCATCACCGGACATTCTCCCCATCACCGACACCTCCCCCATCACCGACATTTCCCCCATCACTGACACTTCCCCATCACCGACACTTCTCCCCCATCACCGACACTCCTCCCCCATCACCGACACTTCTCCCCCATCACCGACACTTTTCCCCACCATTATCACCATCACTACCATCGTCGCTTTCACTCTCTCCACCATCCTCACTGTAGTATAAAAGGCTTATTATAATTATCTATGTATTAGATATACTGTATAGCGTTGACAGCCATAGTTTCTCGTCTAGGTAGAGGTGCTTATAACTGTTTCTAATCTGACCCAAACTCTGTATCAATGTACATTCCGACCTGTAGACTGGGTATATTTAGGACTGAGAAGCATTGAAGACCGAGCAACCAGCGGGGAAGCACTCTCTCTCTAGTAAGCATAATATAAGCATACTAGAACCTAACGTGCCATTTCCATGAAGCCTACCAAATTATAACAGTGGTGACGAGGATAATCTAGGCGTGGGGATGATCATGCTTGGACGAGTTCGACTAAAATGACAGACCTCCGTAGGGGGGGGGGGATATTGCGAGCGGCTGGAGCAGTACTTCCTAGCCAACAAGATTGATGACGCAGGTATCGAGAGGGGCAGTTCCGTGTTTCCGTTGTTTAAGTAAAAAAAAAAAAAAACACGGGAGTAACCTTTGTCCCTTCAAGTAGTATACAGTTTATTCCATGTTTAGTGACCCCGATCAGTTGTAAGTATCCCGCAACTGTAACTAGAACTACAGCTGAACGGCCGAGGTTGGTGGTGCAGGGATTCCTTTATAAGCTTCAACTTAGTATTTTCGGACTTACACTGGAGATAAAATTTTCCACCATCCCCAACATCATCATCATCACCATCACAATCTTCATCACCAACACTCCACCATCCCCAACATCATCATCACCATCCTCGCCAACACTCCACTATCCCTAACATCATCCTCACTATCATCATCACCAACACTCCATCATCCCCATAATCACAATCTTCATCATCACCAACACTCTCCACCATCCCCAACATCCTACTCACCAACACCATCTTCATCATCACCAACACACTCCACCATCCCCACCACCATCACCAATATTGTCCTCACCACCAACTGACTTTATCCGTCACCAGGAGGAGGAGGGGTGTTATCAAGCATTGTTCATTAGGGTGGACTTGAGTAACTTACTAAGAGGAAAGCGTATGTTTAATGTGCCATCGTTATTGTGTTGGTTCCACTCCTTTAACTTCTGTTTTGGGCGGTGGGAGTAAAGACAAGTTTGGCAATGTCGTATTTTTATTTCTTCTTCTTTGATGGATGATGACTGAATTATTGGAGGTGGAATATTATACCATGTTTCTCAACTGTTTGTTATCTGTACTGTTGTTTGTATCGTAGTTTGTGAGTATAATTTGGGCAAGGAAGGACGGGAGGGGAAAAATAAGTGGTTTTGACTCAAGAAAACTCAGAGAAGGAATACAGTACTTGTGTCTGTGTAATTAATAGCTACCTTGTCTCTAAGATAACTTGTGTGTGATCGTTGTTTTCCTCACCTCGACCAATCAGGTGTGGAGGTTAGATTGATGTGACAGCAGTAGGTCAAACGTGCTGTAGGTGTGTGAGGAACAAGTGTCTGGCTGCACTAGACGATATACACAGAGTATTATATAAAGTTAGTAATACAAGCATAATTATTGATGTCTAGGAACTTGGCTCGTCGTGGGTAAAGGGAATATAGTAGGAGAGTAATACTACACAAACCAGGACTTATTTACATTGTTGTGTTAAATACCTAGGGATCTTTCCTAACAGTGTCCGGGGTACTTCTCTTGACAAAACGACCAATTTATATTATTACCCTGTTCGATGTTGTTCACCGACTCTCACCCGGCACTCTTTCCTCCTGATTTTGCTGGTGGTCTTAAGTGTTTGTCTTCCACATTGTGATTCATAGAGAGTTAATATCTTATTGTTTTTGGTTCTAATAAGAGAGAGAGAGAGAGAGATATTTTCAGTGTTCCTCGATTTCTTTCTCTTTTACCAAGTCATCTAAATCGTCACTCACTGTATATTTTGTCATTATTATTTTGGTTTGTTGGTTATATTAAGTATATGTAACGATATGTTTCTCTTATGGTCATTAAAAATATCTACACACATGAAAAATTCTCTAACCATAAAGCCAAATTTTTATTTATTTTCGTATTTTTCTTTTTAAACATCTATCCTTTTATTTTGGATTATTTTTATGACTCAAATTCCTAATTCGCCCGTTTCTTCTTCTTTATACCCCAGTCTTTAGTTAATTTCATTTATATTCACCCTTCTTATTTCCTGTTTTTCTCTTCTCTTCCAATTTTATTTATCTTTTTTTATAACTTCTCTATATTCACAATATAATGTTCTCTACTTTTCGTAAGTCTGTTCTTTATTTGTAGTTTCTTTGCCTCTGATCTACCTTTATTCCTATTCCTTCATTCATTATATATATCAGTAATCATTTTGGTATGATTATTAGTATTTTAATTCGTCCATCCTACTAATTATTTGTCTTCCCGTTTTTGTTGTCTTTCATTTATTATTAGGTCCTTCTCTCCCTCACTGTTCTGATGTTGCATCCATTCCACTAATAATTGTCCTTATTGTTCCTTAATTAATCACATTCCTCTTATTCATTACTTTCTTCTTTCCTATAGTCTCCTCTCATCTCTTTTTCCTCCCCCTATTCTCGTGTTTGTATATCCATTCCACTAATTATATTCGTTATTGTCCCTTTGTCACGTCCTCTTATTCCCTAGTTTCTTTTCTCCTACATATTCTTCTTCTCTCTCTTCCTTGCCTCCCCCCCCCCTCCTTGTCGTTCTTGGCTTGGCTTTCTCGCTAATGACTGCAGGACACACACATACACACACACACACACACTCTGAAGGAGCGAAGCTTACAGTCCCGGGATTACTTGATGGACAGCCGACTTAAGCCTTCTGAGCTGGGGAGACAGACGAACTGAGGGTGGGGAGGGGAGAATGAGCAGGACGAAGGTAAGGGAACTTGGTAGTCAGCAGGAAGGAGGGAGAGGGAAAGAGAGTGTATGGAGGAAGGGGGTAGGTTGATGGAAGTCACCAAGAGGGAGGGAGTTGAGTTAATGGTAGACATGAGCTGAAGGGAAGGAAGAGGTGGTTATAATGGATAATACCTGGCTGGGAAGGAGAGGGGGGGGGCAGGGGGAGGTGATAGACGTCAGCTATATGGTAGTGGATTAGTGTTGAGACTCAGGGAGAGAGGGGAGGGAAAAGCAATGAGAAAACAGCAATTGGGAGGAAAGATAAAAGAAAATAGTAAACAGGGAGAAGGGAGAGGCGAGGAAAGTCAATAGGGCAAGAGGAAGTGAGAGTTGTCAGCAGAAGGAATAGAAAGGATATTGAGGTCACGAGAAAGGACATAGAGAGTCAGAGGAACTAGCAAGGCGAAAGGAGGGTTGATAAATGGGAGCAGAGCGGCAGAGAACGTTGGCAGGGCGAAGAGAAGAGTGATGGATGTCAGGAGGAGGAGAGGGAAAGTCAGCAGAGGGAAGGGAGGATGAGCTTTGAAATCAGCAGAGGGAAGGGAGGATGGGCTTTGAAATCAGCAGAAGGGAGGGAGGATGGGCTTTGAAATCAGCAGAGGGGAGGGAGGATGGGCTTTGAAGTCAGCAAAGGGGAGGGGGGATGGGCTTTGAAGTCAGTAGAGGGGAGAAAGGATAGGCTTGGAAGTCAGCAGAGGGGAGGAAGGATTGGCTTGAAAATCAGCAGAAGAGAGGGAGACGTGTATGAAGTCAGCAGCTGGGAAGGAAACTTGTATAAAATCAACACGAAGGAGTGGGAGTGTGTACAATCAGTGGAGTGGCGTGAAGGAGAGGCAAAGACTATATTCTAAAAGGTAGAGGGAGGGATGAAGGTAGATTAGCAGGAAGGAGGAGGAAGAATTGAGTGAATCCAGCTTGGGAGGGGGGTGCAGGGGAGCTAATGAGCGGAAGGTATTGGTGGAGGGAAGGAGGAAGGGTATGTGAGGGAAACAAATAGGATGAAGTAGTAGGGTAAAGGTGGACTGGGTGGAAGGGAGGAGGGATGGGTGGACGGAGGAATGGGTGCAAAGAGGCTGGGACGGGTGGCAGGAGGGACGGGTGGCAGAATAAAATATACCATATTATAAACAATGGTTAAGGCAGACTTGACGGTGTACACAAAGATGATAACAGTTGGACCTGACCTACACCACCTCACACCAGCCACCCGTGACTAAACGTTCTTATATTGATTAGTTCCGTGTATCAGTCATCTTCTCCCTTAATAACCTTGATTTTTTATATTTTACTAAAACATGAAAATCTTAATTGTTAATATGAGCTTAAATAAACTGTTACAATTCAATTCAAGTTAAGGTGGATGATCTGTCTTCCTGTTCTACTTTTTAATACACACAATAATGTTGTTGTGTGTGTTCGTGTGCACTCGTCTGTGTGGGTGTGGGAGATTGACTGTGTGGGTTGGTGGGGATGTGGTCGCACTTACGTACATGTGGTATGGACTAAACATTTTCCTTGAAAACTCTTAAGATGCAGTTTAGTGTTTTTTGCGTCTAGTCTAATTTATACCAACCTTTTGCAACTATTTATTTAAAAAGAAACATGAAAAATACTCTGGCAATCATTGGGTGGGTTGGGCCGTATATACTGTACTCAAAGAAACATTTCTTACTGGGAGAAAACATCCATCAGTCAGTTCTGGAAAGATGAATATTAGGGAGACCAAATACAGCCCCCCCCCCTCAAAAAAAAGAAAGAATAACAAATAAAAATCAAATAAAAAATAACTAAACCCTGACGTTTTTCACGGTATTCAACACTTTATTTCAAAATTCAATAATTGTCTCAAAAACTTGCGCAAATGCACCCAAGTTTCTGATAAAAGCTGAGAAACCACGAAAATATAGCCGAGCTTCAGGTAAACGAGAAGACAGTATCCCTCCGCCTTTCCCTCCCCCAAATAACAAAACAAAAACAAGTCTCATTGAACAGACACAAACACAAGACAAACAATGGGCGCAAAGAGCAGGTGTTCCCAGCCTACCCGATTTACTAATGAACCACGTGATGAAAGAGCTACTAACTAACTAACTAGGCTTATTAATTAGTCACAAAGATATATGAGGGAACACACGTACAGTCACACCTTTAACCTAATCAGTTTTCTCCTCGTGTAATTTGAGTTTTTTCTTTTGTATCGTTTTTCTTCTTATTTTCTTGTACATCATTTTCATTTTGCTCTTTTCCCCACTCCATTTTTCTTCCTCACGGTTCTCTCTTCCGACTCCTTCTAAATTTCTTCTTATCCTCCACTCTTCTCCCTCCCCCTCTTCCTCTTTCTCGTTTTTTGTTATTCCAAATCACTTTCATTTTCCTTACACCTTTACCGCCTCTTCCTTCTCCTCTAATTTATTGTTATTCCAAATTTGCCCTGTTTCTTTCACACTTCTCTTCCTCATCCTCTTCTTTTTATTCGATCTTTTCCTTGTCCTCTGGCTTTATAAAGTTTACCCTTCCGTCTGCTAGGCACATAGTATATATTAAAGCGATACAATGAACATATTAATTGACAAAGATTCACCCGGGCTGTTGATAAGAGTGGTGATTACTGTATGTTCTTGGGTCTGTGTATGTTACTTACGGGAAGGGGTGAATAATTCTTCCAGTACGACGAATTATCGATTATTTTTTACGTGATCAGAACTAACCGGGTACGATAGTTATGTTATTGATGCTGATGTATTTAATTGTTTCTATTGTGTTTATCAATGGTTCGTCTGGCTAACATTAAAAGTTTGTGTCGATGTTGAAAGTTGTGGTGAAAATCAATCTCGCTTGTTCGTGTTTTTGTCTCTTATAAGTTCGTTAGTTTGGTTTCCCTATTTCGTTAGTTCTCCGCGTTAGCTCTATGTAGGTGTGGACCAAGACTGATGCGCGATGTTTTTGTTTTTTTAACCAGTTGTTTTGGTGAATTTCTCTTTATTGTTTCTCGTTTGATGGATGCAGATCTTATTTTTTTTTTTAGTGTGAACGTAATATCTAGGTCGAGGAAGTGACCTGTATTTAATGAGATTGTTTACCGTGGTGGGGGGGGGGGTGCTTTTGGATGTGGTGAACGTACGACTTCTTAAACCAAGCACTTACTAAAGTATACATTTGAAAGGGTAAATTAACTCACTTACCTTGTGTGTTACTTATACATGTCATATGTATTCTCGTCAACATACTGTCTTGATGTCAGTCCCAGTGCAGGTATACAATGTACAAAGACGGTGCAGGTATTTAATGTACTGTCGCGGAAAAAAATTGTTCCCGTTCTGAAAATTTGAATCATTAGAATGAGTCTCCGAACTTACTGTCGTCTAGTGCTGTGTTATCTTGCTTGGTGTCGATGCTACTTCATTTTGGCAGGGAGTGAACTTTTGACCCCGACTGTGCATAAACAGTACAGGTATACGGGCAATGGGCATAAACAGTACAAACATATATACTAACTACATAGACATTGCAGGTATACAAACAATATGCATAGATAGTGCAGATAAACATACAGTGAACATACAGAGTGTAGGTATACGAACTATGTAAATAGAAACTGAAGGTATACAAACAATTCATATAGACAGTGCACGTATACAATGTACTTGAAAACTAGAGCAGGTATACAAACAATGTTCATAGACAGTGCAGGTATATAAAGTTTCACCATCCTATTCTTTCTAATTTCCTAAGCTAAAGTAATCAAACCAAAATAGAATGGTAAGGATAAACACGGTTAGATTAACACATGAAAGTTGAAGGTCCTCAAACAGAAATCAACGACGACTTTAACTTACTGAGGTCGGATTAGGTTACGTTCAATTAGGTCAGGTGAGTTTAAGTTAAATTAAATATTGTTAGGTTAGGTCAAAATGGGTTAGTCCAGGTTAATTCAGAATGGGTGAGTTTAGGTTGGGTTGGTTCAGGTTAAGTTAGGTCAGCTAAGATTTGTTTTTTAAGTCAACTTGGGTTAAGGTGGGTCATATTAGGAAAATTATTTTAAACTTAGGTTTTAGGTCACGCCAACTCAGGTCAGATTAGGTGTGGTTGGCTTAGGTTAGGTGTGATCACCTTAGGTTAGATCTGGTCAGCTTAGGTGAGATCTGGTCAGCTTAGGTTAGATCTGGTCAGCTTAGGTGAGATCTGGTCAGCTTAGGTTAGATCTGGCCAGCTTAGGTTAGAGCTCCTCAGCTTAGGTTATATCTGGTCAGCTTAGGTGAGATCTGGTCAGCTTAGGTTAGATCTGGTCAGCTTAGGTGAGATCTGGTCAGCTTAGGTTAGATCTGGCCAGCTTATAGTACATTGTAGGGGAAAACATCGCTGAACAAGAATACGATACATACTACTCAGTCCAGCGTCACTGATATTTGTTATGTCGCTGAACACACATTCTTCTCAAATCAATCGGTCACACCCTTGGCCTGTGCTTGTGTCACCTCCCTCACTCAATCATTCGTGCACCCTCATCCCCTGGCCCTGTGCTTGTGTCGCCTCCCTCACTCCCTGTGCTTGTGTCACCTCCCCACTCCCTGGCCCTGTGCTTGTGTCGCCTCCCTCACTCCCTGTGCTTGTGTCACCTCCCCACTCCCTGACCCTGTGCTTGTGTCGCCTCCCCACTCCCCTGACCCCAGCTTTGTGCCGCCTCCCTCACCCCTGTAATTTGTGTCGCCTCCCACTCCCCTGGCCCTGTGCTTTCAGGCCGCCTCCCTCAATCTCTGACCCCAGGCCAGGCCGCCTCCTCACCCCCTGACCTGTGGCTTGTGCTGCCTCCCCCACTCCCCTGACCCCAGGCTTCAGGCCGCCTCCACTCCCCCACCTGTGCCCAGGCCGCCTCTCTCACTCCCCTGTACCTGTGTCGCCTCCCCACCCCTGGCCCTGTGCCAGGTCAAGCTTCCCCACCCCCTGACCGTGCTTGTGTCGCCTCCCCTCACCCCTGGATCCTGGTGCTTGTGTCGCCTCCCCACTCCCCTGTACTTGTGCCGCCTCCCCCACCCCCTTCTGGCCCTGTGCTTTGTGCCTGCCTCCCCACCTCTGACCCTGTGCTTGTGTCGCCTCCCCACCCCTGACCTCTGTGCTTGTGTCGCTTCCTCACTCCCTGACCCGGTGCTTGTGTCGCTCCCCCACTCCCTGACCCTGTGCTTGTGTCGCCTCTCTCAATTCTGTACTTGTGCCTCCCACTCCCTGATCTTGTGCTTAGGCCGCCTCCCCCACCCCTTCTGGTCTCTGTTCTTGTGTCGCCTCCCCCACTCCCCTGACCCTGTGCTTGTGTCGCCTCCCTCATTCCCTGGCCCTGTTCTTGTGTCGCCTCCCCACCCCCTGGCCCTGTGCTTTCTGTGTCGCCTCCCCACTCTTGGGCAAGCTTGTGTCGCCTCCCACCCCTGACCCTGTGCTTTCAGGTCGCCTCCCCATTCCCTGGCCCTGTTCTGTGTCGCCTCCCCCACTCCCTGGACCCTGTGCTTGTGTCGCCTCCCCACCCCTGGCCCTGTGCTTGTGCCGCCCCCTCACTCTTTTTTTTTTGTGCTTGTGTCGCCTCCCCCCCACTCCCCTGGCCCTGTGCTTGCGTCGCCTCCTCATTCCCTGGCCCTGTTCTGTGGCCGCCTCCCCCACCCCTGACCCTGTGCTTGTGTCGCCTCCCTCATTCCCTGGCCCTGTTCTTGTGTCGCCTCCCCCACTCCCTGGCCCTGTGCTTGTGTCGCCTCCCCCACTCCCTGACCCTGTGCTTGTGTCGCCTCCCCCACTCCCTGGCCCTGTGCTTGTGTTCCCTCCCTCACCCGTGCACTCACACTCGTTAAATCTTGGCT
This sequence comes from Homarus americanus, assembly GCF_018991925.1. Lineage (NCBI taxonomy): Eukaryota > Metazoa > Arthropoda > Malacostraca > Decapoda > Nephropidae > Homarus > Homarus americanus. Next base: position 5,483 of record NW_024731907.1, on the reverse strand, counting down.
AAAATTAACCGAGGCTTATCTCCTCCCTTAAGCTGAAGCGTTAATACCTGAAGCCTTACCACTTTTATATGAAGCCTCTTACTGAAACCTCTCCCATTTCACTGAAGCCTGGATGCCTCTCAACTGAAGCTCTTCTATTACCTTTAATCTTTTACATTACCCCACACCTCTTTCCGTTACACCGAAAGACTACCATTACCCTGAAGTTCCACCATTACCCTGAAGCTCCACCATTACACTGAAGCACTTCCATTACACTGAAGCTCTCCCATTACCCTGAAGCTCACCCATTACCCTGAAACTCTCCCATTACCCTGAAGCTCTCCCATTACCCTGAAGCTCTCCCATTACCCTGAAGCTCTCCCATTACCCTGAACCTCTCCCATTACCCTGAAACTCTCCCATTACCCTGAAGCTCTCCCATTACCCTGAAGCTCACCCATTACCCTGAAACTCTCCCATTACACTGAAGCTCTCCCATTACCCTGAAACTCTCCCATTACCCTGAAACTCTCCCATTACCCTGAAACTCTCCCATTACCCTGAAGCTCTCCCATTTCCCTGAAGCTCTCCCATTACCTTGAAGCTCTCCCATTACACTAAAAGAATCCCATTGCAGTGAAGATCCCCCATTACCCTGAAGCTCTCCCATTTCCCTGAAGCTCCCCCATTACCCTGAAGCTCCCCCATTACCCTGAAGCTCCCCATTACACTGAAGCTCTCCCATTACCCGGAATCCCTCCCATTACACTGAAGCTCTCCCATTACCCTGAAGCTCTCCCATTACCCTGAAGCTCTCCCATTATCCTGAAGCTCTCCAATTACCCTGAAGCTCTCCCATTACACTGAATCCCTCCTATTACACGCTGAAGCTCCCCCATTACACTGAAAGACTCCCATTACACTGAAGCTCTCCCATTTCACTGAAACTATTCCATTACCCCGAAGCTCCCCCATTACCCTGAGGCTCTCCCATTACCCTGAAACCCTCCCATTACTCTGCAACATGGAAGCCTCTCATCTGAAACACTCATTTTCCTGAAGCCCTCACTGAAATCGTCATCTCCCGGCTGAAGTGTTTACCCATCATCTGCATCGACTCCCTCATCTCGATCTTCCTCCCAACACGGAAAGTCTCTTAACGTCAACCTGTCATCAACAGCATCTCTCTCTCTCTCTCTCTCTCTCTCTCTCTCTCATAAATTCTTACTTCTTGCATATCAACTAAAAATATTAGCATCTCTCACCAAATATTTGTATCTCTTCATCTCTCATCTTTATCAACTCCGTCTCTCGTTCACACAGATAGAGAAAAGTCAGATTTTCGATGAATATAAGAATACAAAGTCTTTTTTTTTCCATTTTGATTTTTCGGATTTAATTGTTTTCTTGACGATGTAAGATTTGTAAAATTGGTTTAATAATTGTCTGTCAATAATTACGAGACGGCATAACTCAAACATTTATGATTCACAACAACATTTTTTTAAGAAAATGTGTGATTTAGTTGCAGAAAGTGAACATTTGAAGACGAAAGTGAATATTAAATATGATGGTAATATTCAGGAAAGGGAAAGTGAAAGTAGGAGGATTTTGGTGATTGGAGGATGAATGATAAATTGAGGTAGAAATTGCACACTCTTCTGGCAGGAGACAAAGATCCACAAGAGGAAGGACAATATACTGGATAAAGAGAGTAATAAGCTCAGGTTTATTGTGTAAGTAACTTTTGTCGTCACGTGGTTTGTTTTTTTACACTCCGGTGTGGGGGGGGGGGGGGTTGGGGGGGGGAAGCTTCCGACCACTCGAGAGTTTTAACAAATTTATTCCCTCTAAAAACGTTCCCGAGAATGCTTGAAAATGGCTCTCTAGCTATTACTGTATACTGCCTCTAATGTGTGCACCGCTTACCCTCTGCGGTTGGTGTAGAGCAAAAACACTGTAGAGATAAATCACACATATGTCAGTATTATTATGTAGTGTAAACAGATAAGGAACAGAAATAAACAAGTGACAAAAGGTTAAACTACCCGTCTCAGTATTATTTTCAGAAGAATGAGGTTTGAAAATTATTGCTTCATGATAAAACACATCTTATTTTACCACATATGTATACCTAAGTTTGCACCTTGGGGAAGTGAAGGCGGTCGAGTGCTGTACTGGCCATGCTTCCTCCATGTGTACCGAAGGCTAGGTATACAGCTTGCTGTATCCACACTAGGCAGACATGTCTATGGGACCCATCTTTCACCACACATGGGCTTATCGTAATTAATAGCAAACTCGCTGGTAAAGTCTCCTGGGATGGTTCTGATCAGGGTATTCTTGTACTGTGTTCCGTTAATCTTTTTTTTTTTTCATCATTTAGTATTTTAGGAAAAATTGCAAAATTTCACGAAAAACTTGCAAAATTAACGTATTGTAGAAGACACTTATTCCGGGCGGTAAACTTATACTGTAATCTTTCTCCTTGATCCAAATACACCAACAACTTTGGACAATATTTTTGGCAAAATCATACGGGGGTTTACATGTAACTCCCGAACCTGATGTTGGTGAGAGGTGAAGAAGCGAGAGAAAGATGGAGGATATTTTAAAGCTGTATTGGATGTGGTGGAGACTAAACATGTGCTAGTAAGTGTAAATACAGTAAAACTAGAGATAAGGAGAGGGTAGGTAGGGGTAGTAGGAGTGTGTGATGTGAAAGCAAGAAAGAATGGCTGTAAAATGAAAAAGATACATGATGCTATACCCAGTGTTGAATTTATTGGGTGTTCACTGTTGTCCTTTTGGCCATATCTGAGGTACAGTTGAAGAGATTAGTAGCGTGTAGATCAATCTCGCAATAGGAGAATGTTAAAAGGTAAATATTAGAGATGATAAAATATAGCAAAGTCTTATAAAAAAGAAGGCAGTTAAACGCCACTATGGAGGGAGTAGAGTTGGAGGCAGTGAATTAATTAAAAATATTAGTGTTTACCGAGAAGAGAAATAGAAATACAAGGAAGCAGAACAAGTCGGGGTCCTGAGAGAAGTGCAGTAATTAATGGAAGGAACGTGAGTCCGGTGAGTGAAAGGGAGGAACGTATGAAGGTCTGATCTGCAATCTCAACTTTTTTCATGTATGGATATTAGTCTTCTCCATTGAGATTAGTTTGAGAGGAAGGACATGAGGGGTAGTTAGAGAAGCATTATGAGTCTTGAGAATTGATGGAGTACGGAAAGAGGACGTGTGATAGTCCTTAGAGAGAGAGAGAGAGAGAGAGAGAGAGAGAGAGAGAGAGTTATTAGATCTTGGGTAGTGGAGTAATATTATCTCTGTCTGTCTGTCTTTTTTTGCTTTCTCACTTTCTCTCCGTTTTTTTTTCTCTCTGAAGGATCTAAATGACTCGAATCTTCGTAGGTTCTAAATTTCTATGGATGAAAATCTTATAGGTTGGGTTGGGGGTCTCGAATGACTGTTTTAAAATCTTGATGGTTTCTTTGGGTGTCGTAGGATTGGGGTCTCATTTGACCTAAAGGCTTCATGAAGATTAGTATTGTAATGTGAAGCCTCATATCCCTTCCTCCTCTCCCCTCCTCTCTCTCCTCCTCCTCCCCTCCTCCTCCCCCCTCCCCTCTCCTCCTCCCTTCTCCTCCTCCTCCCTCCCCCTCCCTCCTCCTCCTCTCCCCCCCCTCCTCCTCCTCCTCCCTCTCCTCCTCCTCCCCCTCCTCCTCCTCCTCCTCCTCCTCTCCCCCTCTCTTCCTCCTCCCCCTCCCCTCTCTTCCTCCTCCTCCCCTCTCTCTTCCTCTCGCTCCCCTCTCTTCCCTCCTCCCTCCCCTCTCTTGCCTCCCCCCCTCTCTTCCCTTCTCCCTCCCCCTCTCTTCCCCCTGCCTCCCCTCTCCTCCTCCTCCCTCCTCCCCTCCCCTCTCTCCCCTCCTCCCCCCTCTCTTCCTCCTCCCTCCCCTCCTCCTCCCTCCCTCCTCCTCCCTCCTCCTCCTCCTCCCTCCTCCTCCTCCTCCCCTCCTCTCCCCCCCCCTCCTCCCTCCTCCCTCCCTCCCCTCCCCTCCCTCCCTCCCCTCCCTCCCTCTCTTCCTCCTCCTCCCCTCCCCCTCTCTTCCTCCCTCTCCCTCCCCTCTCCCTCCTCCCTCTCCCCCCCTGCCTCCTCCCTCCCTCCCTCCCCTCCTCCCTCCCCTCCCCCTCCCCTCCCCTCCCTCCCCTCTCTTCACTCCCTCCCTCCCCTCCCCTTCTCTTCCTCCTCCTCCTCCCCTCTCTTTCCTCTCTCCCCTCTCATCCTCTCCCCCTCCTCCTCCTCCTCCTCCCCTCCTCCTCCCTCCCCTCCTCCTCCTCCCTCCCCTCTCTTCCTCCTCCTCCCTCCCCTCTCTTCCTCCTCTCCCTCCCCTCTCCTCCTCCTCTCCCCTCCTCCTCCCCTCCTCTCCCCTACTCCCTCTCTCCCCTCTCCTCCCTCTCCTCTCTTCCTCCCCCCCTCTCCTCATCCTCCCTCTCCTCATCCTCCCTCTCCTCCTCCACTGAAACCTTAATCTCTTCCTTAAATATCTCCAACTCTTCCTCTTCGTTTTCATTGGCTTAACAGAGACAACAGAGAGGTTGATCCCGGCGGGTAATTGATTAATTGTCTCCCTGATTAAAGCTGGGATTGTTTACCTCGAGGTAATTGTCGTCTCAGCCCTGATGTCAAAGGTGGTCGTGAGCCCGTGTTGCAAGGGCTGTTGACGTGAGGAGGACGAGCTGTAATTTCAGGTTTCCGCAGGGGGAGAAATTTTTACCTTGCAACTCTGAATTCCTAGTAGAGAAAATTGTTGGCTTAAGTTTCTCAGCGGCTGTAACTTATTAACTCAGAGGACGTGTTGTGGTTTTAGTTATGTAGTAGAAGACAATAGTTGTGACTTTAGATCTACGGTGTTGAAACAATGTGTGATCTTAGAACGAGGAGAAATATTTATGGCCCGATATCGCTCATTGAATACTGACAGAATTAATTTCGATAGTGACAGTCTAGTTATAAGGTGACCGACGATGACCACAATATCTCTACTCATTAAAAATTGTGATTAAGATATCAGACCGTTGTTGACAAAAGATCTTGGTGAACTGAAGTTGTAACTCCTGATCTTCAGTAAGGAATGTGGGCCCAATTTCAGTTAAAGTTGTGACCGTAATTCGAACGTGCAATTCTGTTACTGAATATCCATGAAAATAAAGGTTATGATTTAAGACTGTAGAAGCAAAGGCTGTCACTTGATCACAACGTAACGGAGATCTGTCAGGTGGGTTAAAACGTAACCAGGGTAATATATTTCTCGCCCCGAATGAATAGTTCTTCAGTTGATGACGTACGAAGGTCAATAAATGGCATTTTGCAATCCGAAGTTGCAATTGCAAAACATGAACTGACAAATATAGCAACAAATGACGTAGAAGACCTATACTTTGATCATCGAGCATTCACTGGTTTGGGTGTCAGAGTGAATGCTCCAACTCA
>NW_024731905.1:0-11442 GCF_018991925.1 Homarus americanus | reverse complement strand
ATCTGTACAACCAGTTGAGAATAAACTTTCCTTCTCTAAAAGTTACAAGAAATGAGGGAGAGTTTCTCGCCAGGGGGCGCAGCGCTGTGAGAGAAGAATTAAATATGCCTGATTAGCTAAGAAGACGACCAGGGGTAAGAAATGGTCCGTCTTGAGGATGTGGTTCAGGAGGTGAGGTGAAGATATAAACCTCGAAGACGTCATAAAACACAGAGATGACACTATTTCTAACCTTCCCAAGTCTCTGGTGGGTGGCAGGTGATCACCAACATGAAATACACCAACATGAAATACACTAACATGAAATACACCAACATGAAATGCGCCAAAATGAAATAGAAGATGCCAAGTGAGGTTGATTATGACTCAGACAGTAACCATAGCAGGACCTAAAAACAGCCAAGACTGTTCTAAAATGAGAACTTAAATTATAATTTCTGCCCAAGAGTGCGAGTGAGTGAACTTTAATTTCCATTATAGTACAGTATAAAACTTTAATGAGTTTATCTTCAACGTGATCTTAAATTTTAGTGGGTGAATTTTTTCATTGGATAATTAAGTCTTTGAGAATAACATTTTAAGGCGGCCATTTAGCGTCATCATGCTGTAAGATGTAGATACGCTCCAAAAAGTATGTTTACGATTTTGTGTTAGACGATATGACACAACAGACAAAGGATTTTGACGACCCTACCGAGACAACAGGAGTCACAGTGTTCATTTTGAAATTCATCGGTCTCCTCCATAAAGGCACTTTTGGAGTGTTTGTTTACAACTCCTAGTGGTTAATGTGATGCAGCAGTGTACAGCTTATAGTCCATAAGGTGTTTCTTAGGCCAGACCCTTGAGAGTACAGTGGGTGGTTACACTACTCACCTGCCTTACACTCTCCCTGATGCTTTTGTTAGATGTTGAAACAGGAACTGTGGATCAACCTGTACAGCTTCTCCTTTTACTTTCACACAAACAATAGATTTAACATGTTGCCTAAGTACTTTGATGAAACAATAAGCACAAATGTGTTATCGTCATGATCCGCCTTATGTGATTATATTGCCAGTTGATGTGGGCCTGACCGTGTTTTGACACACTGACTGGCCTCGTGTTAATTTATTCTCACTTAACATACTTTTTTCGTACCTGAACTCCTCAACCGAACGCTCTTAAAGTTTGTAGAGAAGTTGAAACGGGTCTTATTGATATTCGTGTAGGCAGATTGATAGAGGTCCCAGCAATAAGAGAGTACAGCCGGGTCCTGCTGGAGACACTGAACACATTTCAGTTATTACATCTGGAAATACACGATCACTCACCAAAGAAAATGAAGACAATTTTACCAACTAATATGGTCGAGGTTCTGTAGATATGGGCCACAGCTCACGTACGGTCGCTATCTGATCTTCTCGACCAGTGTAACAAGAAAGATCTTTACAAACACTATAATATGTAGTCAACGTGCAGTGACTCAGTAATAACTTATTGCTCCTTTGATCCAAGTGTTCGACAACAAGCCGAATATGTTCCCTCTGTTCCTTTGACTATCTTGTGTGTACGATCTTGTGGACTGGGGCGTGATCACGATCAATGGTTGTCCCACTCACTCACTCACTAGGTTTCCTGCCATCTCTTACCCATGAAATTAGATTAAATCTGCCCTGTCGTATCCTCTTTACCTATCCTATCCCCCTTGTCTCTATTAACCTTAATATATCATCACTCTCTCTCCCCTACTCTCCTTCCCTGCTTCCTCTACCACTATCTCCACCTCCTCTTTCCTTCTCCTTCCACAATTATTATATCCTCATATCTATGTCTGTCATTCTCTTTATCTGTTCCTACTTCTTTCACTATATCTCTCTATCCCCTCAGCCTAAATCACAATGGCTACAAGAACGAGAGCTTGTGTTGGTAAAAGAGGAATTTTTGAACACCATGACAAATGTATATTTTTGATGACTTAGGGAGAACGTGTGGCGTGATTAGTGTAGAAGAGGAGATTGTCACACCCTTCTACCCAGTTTTGTTAGTCTCTTATGCCCCACCCTGCCAGTCCTCATACCCTACCCTTCTAGTTCCTCATACCCTACCCTGTTAGTCCCTCATACCCTACCCTGTTAGTCCCTCATACCCCATTTCATCCCAGTCCTCATATCATTCCACACTACCAGACTCATACCTGCCCTTCCGCCTGTCTTTGGTGTCCCAACCAAATTAAGTTCCAAAATCTACTCTGATGTCTTTGCCTTCCATTACCATATCATCTCAATTGGTTGTCTTGTAAATAGAGATCGATGCCCTGGAGTCTCTGGAAGTTTCAATAAGTCTGGAGCCCAACTCAATAAGGAACTTCTAGGGGGGTGCTGGGTCATGCTGGGGAGGGAGGGAGGGAGCTGCATTATGCTGTCATGCTGGGGAGGGAGGAGAGGGAGCTGCATTATGCTGTCATGGGGGAGGGAGGGAGGAGAGGGAGCTGCATTATGCTGTCATGCTGGGTGAGGGAGAGGGAGCTGCATTATGCTGTCATGCTGGGGAGAGGAGAGGGAGCTGCATTATGCTGTCATGCTGGGGGAGGGAGGGAGGGAGAGGGAGCTGCATTATGCTGTCATGCTGGGAAGGGAGGGAGAGGGAGCTGCATTATGCTGTCATGCTGGGGAGGGATGGAGAGGAGCTGCATTATGTTGACATGCTGGGGAGGGAGGGAGAGGGAGCTGCATAATGTTGTCATGCTGGGTAGGGAGGGAGAGGGAGCTGCATTATCCTGTCATGCTGGGTAGAGAGGGAGAGGGAGTTGCATCATGTTGTCATGCTCGGGAGGGAGGGAGAGGAGGTCGCATTATGCTGCATGCTGGGGGATGGAGGGAGAGGAGCTGCATTATGCTGCTGCATTGGGGAGAGAGGGAGCTGCATTATGCTGCCGTTGGGGAGGGATGGAGAGGGAGCTGTATTATGCTGTCATGCTGGGGGAGGGAGGGAGAGGGAGCCGCATTATGCCAAGCCGGGCGCTGGGGGAGGAGGGAGGAGAGAGCTGCATTATGCTCTCATGCTGGGAAGGGAGGGAGAGGGAGCTGCATTATGCTGTCATGCTGGGGAGGGAAGGAGAGGGAGCTGCATTATGTTGACATGCTGGGGAGGGAGGGAGAGGGAGCTGCATAATGTTGTCATGCTGGATAGGGAGTGAGAGGGAGCTGCATTATCCTGTCATGCTGGGGAGAGAGGGAGAGGGAATTGCATTATGTTGTCATGCTGGGGAGGGAGGTAGAGGGAGCTGCATTATGCTGTCATGTCGGGGAGGGAGGGAGAGGAGGTTGCATTATGCTGCATGCTGCATTAATATGATGCAGCATAACTCCAGCAGTCTCACTACAGCTTTGTATGTTTACTGTATGTTTACAGTCGAATGAAAACCTGAGAGACTACTCAATATAAGTCCTTTCATTATCATTGTCACGGACACGGACACAAGAATTCATTGGATCTAAGTAACGAAAATAAGGAATATTTTAAGTTGTTGTCAAAGACTTTCATATGATTATTGTTTATAACTGAAGGTCTTGGAACTATTTTATCACAACAAAGAAATATAATGCAGTAAAACATGGACAGTGACGAAGCACAATAAAGAACAAACACAAACTGTGACATAGAGAACATCCAAGATACAGGAAGACAAACAATAGTAAAATGACAAGGACAGTCATGAGGACACTGAAGGTGAAACTAACAAAAGATACCTGGAGGAGTTGTTATAAATATTGATTTATGTTTTTAACTTTTGTACTTTTTTGAAGATTTTGTTTTCTCCATAATACAAAAATATCGGTTAATATTCGTTTTTATTCCAATAGGTATTTGGCATTTTTTTACCATTATCACTAGGATTATTTTCAGGTTAGGTCAGGTGAGGTCAGGTAAGGTAGGTTAAAGAATACCAAAATACAAAAAAAAAAAATATCTACCAATTGGGGAAATTGGGATGAAAAATTTTTTTTACCCAATTTTCTCCAAGAGGTGTAAGATGATCTTGCAGCTTCATACAAATTCACTAAACAACAATAATAATCCAAGAGTTAGTAAGGCATCGCCTGGTCATGTTAAGCCCACCTGGTGAAGATAAACATGTTGGTAATGTTTGTATCGTGACTGAACCACCTCACACGGCAGCCCTGAGGCTTTAGGCCACTGACTTAAGTGCTTACATTATACAAAATAACGCTCTGTAATGGCCGATGATGCTGTTTTGGTTGTCTAATTGTAGTTTCTAACACGGTAATTACAGCAGGAATCTTTTTATTATCCTGCCATTAAAATAATTAAGTGAATTTATAGACTTACGTAACATCATGAAAGTATAAACCGATGAATTAAAATTAAATAATTGTCTTATAAAACAACTAATCTATTTAATTTTCCTTTGAGAGTTAAAGGGATAAAATACACACTAACTGGAGTCTAACTAACCTGGTGTGACTCCTCTCCGCCCCACCCAACACATAATCATCCACTCCAGGTAACCTTACACCGCCCAATGGAGCCAAACCTAATAGAATCACACCGAACTTATCCAAATAAACTTTTCAGTGGGTAACCTTGACTCTACCACACCTTGGCTTTAGACGCTAGTATAAGTCTGGCTGGAGGGACCGTAGTCATTATAAGGGAAGCTTTTTAATAATAGCCATTACCTGCCTCCCGTTAACACTAATGAAATGTTCCTAAAATTAAACAAACTACAATTAAATCCAAATCCTTTTGAATATTTACATAATTTACTGGAGTGTTTCATTATGTTAGTGTGGGGGCGTTTGTTGTGGCCGGGACTCCTCTTCAGATAATATAAATACAGATAATGTTGTTTTAATAAGTAATCTCTTAATGAAAATGTAGAGAAAATTGGTCAACAAATCTTAACAGTTATCCTGATTTCTTAAAGAACAATAGAGGAATAAGAAGAGGAGGAGGAGGGAAAGAAAAGAAAGCATAAAGAAAACAATATAACAAAGATGAACAACAGAGAAAAAATGAAGAGAAAGATGAAAGAAACTTAGACTGATCAAAAAGACGTATAACAATCTGATTAAAACTAATCACTATATTAGATCAGATCAGATCAGATCAAGGTTAGGTTAGTTTTGGTTAGATAAGGTCAGGTTAGGCTAGGCTAGGCTAGGCTAGGCTAGGCTAGACTTGTTTTACACAAGGTTAGGTTAGGTTAGGTCAGGTCAGGTTAGACTAGGCTAGCCTAGCCCAAGGTGGGTGGAGCTTTGCTGACGTCAGCAGGCAGACTTCCTCGCCTACCTCTCACCTCTTATAAACAGAACATTTTATGGTTCTATATACTGTACTTTGTTATCTCAGTATCTCACATAGAAAATAATACTAACAGAGAGTTTAATCTTGCATATAACTTTAGCTAAGGACACCAGTCAGTGTGGTGGGTGATACACAGAAGGAAAGGTTAAAAGAAAAACAATGTATTTCAGTTATAGTCTTGTATTTAAATAACTGCAGCTTAAGATAGGGTAATGATGACTATATATACAGTTGCCTACAGGAGTTCTTTTCCTCCCTGTTTGTCCATTATACTAATAATGTAGACATGAGGTGACAGGAGTTATGACTTCATATGATAAGTGTTACAGCCACTGACAACAGATTATCAGATTATGGGTGGTGGTGGGGGGGGGGGCAGTTAGAGCAGGTGATCACAGGTGCTGCCTTTGCCTCCAGGTTTGAGTGATGTGACAGGAATTATGACCTCACAAGACAAGTGTTACCTTCACTGACACTTGTTTCATCAAAAGATTAAACACGTAGACGTTTACAGTCATCCATAGACTCACATTTATGGTACAACAGCTGCAGAAGTGCATGGAACACACCTGGTTCCACATTGAGCTGAGAATCCAACGATGCAGTGTACTGTTAGATGGGAAACGAAATTGACTTCTATCAGGCAAGTAGTGATAAGCTTTCGGGCTTAAGCTGCGAAAGGTCAGTACTCGACTGATATCCTCCTCAGACCAGTATATTACAGGGACACCAGTTGAGAACAAAATCACTTGGGAAGAGAAAAAAAAACTACTAAAAACATCATTAGTCGCAGCAGTACCCTTGATAAAAGTATTTTCTCTTTGGTCTTGCAAATAAATCCTCTCCTTCTCCCATCCTTTTTTTTTTCTCAGTGAGAGGAACATCTCTCTCCCTCCTTACATCATCCAGTTCACGTTGTAAATCCACAGTGATCAGAACTGGTCTCTCTTCCTCTGACTTGTCTGCTACTATTAATGTTCCTATGTCCAATAGGGCAGAGAGAGAGAGAGAGAATTGTAACTATGTACAATTGCCTACAGGATAACCTTTCCTCCCTGTTGTGCTCATTATATTAATAATGTAGACATTAGGTGAGGTTCTTAGATTAGACTTTTTGTGCAAGAGATAGGAAACGTAGGACTTAGGTGTGTTCTCCTGTGGCTGGGATAGGGCATAAGAACATAAGAACATAAGAATGGAGGAAACTGCAGCGGGCCTATTGGCCCATACTGGGCAGTCCCGTTTACACCCAACCCCTATTGCTCATATGAGCATCCAACCCATGTTTGAAGCAATTCAGCGTATTCGAGTTAATGATGATATTTGGTAACTTGTTCCATTCATCCACTACTCTGTTTCCAAACCAGTGTTTACATATTTCACGCCTAAATCTAAATTTGTCTAATTTAAAACCATTGTTACGAGTTCGCTCCTGGTTGGATAATTTGAGTACCTTTGTAATGTCCCCTTTGTTTAGCCCTGTCTTCCACTTATACACCTCTATCAGGTCGCCCCTCGCTCTATGTCTCTCGAGGGAGTGCAAATTAAGATGCTTTAACCTGTCTCTATACTCAAGGTTCCTAATGCCCGGGATTAGTCTTGTCATTCTCCTCTGAATTCTTTCCAAGGATTCTATATCCATTCTGTAATACGGTGACCAGAACTGAACTGCGTAATCCAGGTGAGGTCTCACAAGAGCAAGATACAGTTTCAGGATGACCTCGCTAGTCTTGTAACTAACACTCCTTTGTATGAACCCAAGTACTTTATTAGCCGTGTTACGAGCAAAAACACATTGTTTACTTGGCTTAAGGTTCCTACTTATCATTACTCCTAAATCTCTCTCGCAGTCGGATTTCTCTATGGCATCGTTGTTCATCTGGTATCTGGTTTCCCTGTTTACATCTCTTATACTGAGTACATTACATTTGTCGACATTGAATTTCATCTGCCATTTTTCAGACCATTCGAAAAATTTGTTTAGATCTTCCTGTAGTTTTGCCCAGTCCTCGTCAGATTTGATAACACGTCCTATTTTAGTGTCATCAGCAAATTTACTTATGTTGCTGTCTATGCCGATATCTATGTCGTTTATGTATATAATAAACAATAATGGTCCAAGTACTGAGCCTTGGGGAACTCCACTTGTGACGTTGCTCCAATGGGACTTAGTGCCGTTAATGCTCACTCGCTGTTTCCTGTCCTGTAACCACGCCCTAATCCATTTAAGGATGTCACCGTTGATGCCATGAGCTTCTACCTTCTAATTAGTCTTTCGTGGGACTCGTCGAAGGCTTTACAAAATGACATACCACACATCACAATTGGTGCCTCGTCCACTGATTCGAAAACTGATGAAAAGAATGTTAATAGATTAGTTAGGCAAGAACGTCCGCTTGTGAAGCCATGCTGGGAATCATTGATCAAGCGGTGCTTCTCCAGGTGATTTCGAATAGAGTTTGAAATGATTGCTTCCAGTAATTTGCCTACTATTGATGTTAGACTGATTGGGCGATAGTTAGAGGATAGTGATCTATCCCCCTTCTTGAAAATCGTATTACATTCGCTATCCTCCAGGATTCTGGTACTACACCTGTTTTTAAGGACATGTTAAACAACTTAGCTAAGGGTATACTAAGCTCTTCCTTACATTCCTTTAATACTCTGGCAAATATCTCATCGGGACCAGGTGACTTATTAGGCTTTAGTTTGTCTATGTGCTTACTAACATCGTTACTAGTCACTACTATCTCGCTTAATTTGTTTTCTTCACTATCTCTGAATAGAGTCGGTGCCTCGGGTATCATGTTTTAGATTTCTCGTGATGAAAACTGTTGGAAAATATTTATTCAAATTATTGCTCATTTCCTCCACAATATCAGTGAGCTCCGCATGGAAGTCTGACCGTATTGGTCCAATCTTTTCTCATGTTTTAGTTTGATACATTTGGTAGAATCCTTTGGGGTTTGTCTTCGCCTCCCTTGCTATCCTTACCTCATTATTCCTCTTTGCTTTCCTTATCTCGGTTTTAACTCTACTCGCCAATACCCTATAATAGTACCGGAGGTGAATTTCGCCACGATTTATCCTTCTACCTATAGCCTTCCTTTGGCCAATGATGTTCTTTAAATAATTATTTATCCATTTAGGGTCATTGTTGTCTGATCTGAGTTTTTTGTATGGTATGTTCTGCCTTTGTGCATTAAGTAACTCACTATTTAAATTATCGTGGAACTCGGCAATCTCAGATCTCGTTATCAGGTCGGTGTCATCTGTCAGGTTCACGGCCAAGCGCGACACCCCTTCTCTCAGCTGCCTCTTTAAACTGTCAAAGTTTGCCCTTCTGAAATCTGGTACTTTAGTGGAATTTTCCTTACGTGTGCCCTGAAAATCTAACTGGAATCGAATTTCTTTGTGATCTCTGTTTGCAAGTTCGTTCCCTACCTCGACATTGCTAATGAGGTTTTCTCTGTTCGTCAGAACTAAATCCAGTATATTATTACCCCGTGTGGGTTCGGTTATATGTTGACTTAGGAAACAGTCCTGGATCGTCTCGAGAAAATCCTCTGATTCTGAGTTACCCGTAAGGACAGTCCAATCTATTTGGCCAAGGTTAAAGTCGCCTACTATACAGACTTTGTTGTGTATGGAAGCCCTGCGCATTTCATCCCAGATATGTCGCTCATTGACGCTATCAAGATTGGGGGGGTCTATATATTATCCCTGTGATTAATTTTTCCCGACCGTCGCTTAATTCTATCCAAATTGTTTCTGTATTCCTCTCAGTTTTTATTTCCTTATTTATTTCACACTTCAGATTATCCCTAACATAGATTGCTACTCCGCCTCCTTTCCTGGTCTGCCTATCGGTATGGAACAGTTTGTAACCCGCAATTTGGTATTCGACTGGTAATTCACGTGTGTCTAGGTTGATCCATGTTTCAGTGAATGCAATTATATCGATTTCTTCGGTACATACCAAGGCCTTAATATCATCCATTTTGTTTCTCATACTTCTACTGTTCGCGTAGTATACATTTAAGTTAGTCGTGTTCTGAGTCCTTCCCTTACCGCGTTTAGTTTTAAACTTCCTGTCTAATTTAGTTTTGTCATCATTCCTAACACTATTTCCCTGTAATCTTTCGCCTTGTTTACCCGCTCCCACTGCAGTCTCCTCCACCCCCGTGCTCCCATGTTCTCTTAGCAGTTTAAAGACTTCGATATCTTTTGAACTGCCCCCTCTAGAGCCCCAGCCAGGGTTGCTACTCCATCCCTAGACAGGTGCACCCCATCCCTAGCATAAAGGTCCCTTCTGCCATAGAAGTTGTCCCAGTTGTCAATGAATGGGACTGATATTGACTTGCAATATCTGTCAAGACGGTCGTTAACACCAACTGCCCTTGACAACCATTCACTGCCAACTCTCCTTCTAGGCAGGACACGGCATATGATAGGGATCCCTCCCTTAGTCCTAATATGATCTATGGCTGCCTTGAACTTATCAAGAAGTTCCTCGCTCCTACACCGGCCAATATCATTGCCTCCTGCACTGAGGCAGATAATGGGTTTGTTCCCATTACCAGACAAGATATTGTCCATCCTGTCAATTATATCCCCCACCCCAGCCCCTGGCAAACACACCCTCATCCTATTTTTGTTTTTACCACAAAAGGCCCTGTCCATGTACCTTACCTGTGAGTCACCAACAATTAAAGTTTTTATACCTTCCTAGTCATCCCTGCCTCTGACTGTACTAACGTCCAATTCGTCTATCAAGGGACTGAACGGGTTGGTACACTTAGCTGTTGTTGTCGTTGTTGTCGTATCCTTTGAGTGCTTCTTGACCACCAGCTTGGTCCTCCCACTACTCACTGAGAGGATAGATAGAGTCTTGTCAGGGGAAGTACCAATCCGGTAGTGTGTCTTAGAGTAGGAGGCAACGACATAGGAAAGGTTAGGAGTGAGGAACTTTTCAGCAGGTATAGGGAGGCATTAGGGAAGATTAGTGATAGGGTAGGGAACCCAATAGTATGTGGTGTCTCGTCTAGAAGAGGAGTTGGCGGTGAAAGGCTGTCCAAGGCAATTGCTATTAATTGCCGACTGGAATAAAAAAAACATTGTGAAAGCAATGGTTGGGCGTTCATTGATAACTGGCGACGATTCTACGGCAACGACTACCTGTACAGTCGTGACGGGGTACACTTGTCTGGAGCGTGAAATTGTCACTCCGAAGGGGAAGTTTCGCCAGTAGATAGAGGGGAGTATAATTGGTTACTCAGAACAAGGGGTAAAACAGGACCAGGAAAGGGTAGGTTTAAATGTGTACTATACAAACAGTAGGAGCATTAGAAATAAAATAGACTTGCTGAGAGCGGTTGTATGTACTGAGAATGTAGACGTCATAGTAGCCACCTAAACCTGGATGAATCTGGCGAGCAAGAACTTTTTATCCGAGTAACACAAAGAAGGGTACAACCTTTTTCACAAGGACAGGGAAGGTAGGAAGGGGGGAGGAGTTGCACTCTTCGTCAGAGATACATTAAAATGGTGCATTAATAATACAATAAAGGGTGAAATAGGAACTGAGTCTGTATGGGAAGAAATGGCAGAAAGAAGCGAAAACTAATTATGGGAGTGATTTACCGGCCCCCAAGTCTTGGGAAAGAAGCAACTCAGCCCATATGGCAGGAAATGAGTAGGGCAGCAATATACAACAACCTATGCATTATGGGGGATTTCAACTTCAGAAATATTGACTGGGACAACATTGTAGGTGACTATGAATCTGAAGACTTCCTAGACGCAGTACAGGACAATTTTTTTGAATCAACTAATTACAGAACCTACTAGAGGTGACAATATATTAGACCTAGTATGAACAAATAAAGAAAATATTATCAGAGATATCACAATAGGGGAAGAACTTGGGAACAGTGATCACAGAGAAATCAGGTTTACCCTAAATTTGGAAAGGAAAAATAATGAAAATATGGTCAGAGTCCCAGACTTTCCATCGGCGGATTATGAGGGGTTAAGAAGGTACCTAGGCTTAGTTTAGAGTGTGTTGTATACACAATGTCCCGAGAAAGCAGTCATGATTATAAGAACCACTTTCGTCTTTCACTGCTTTTG
>NW_024731904.1:0-7642 GCF_018991925.1 Homarus americanus | reverse complement strand
CTCCTCTCACACTCCCTGGTACATACCTGACACTCACAGGTACACCTGTGACACTCCCAGGTACACCTCCGACACTCCCAGGTACACCTCTGGCACTCCCAGGTACACCTCTGACACTACCAGGTACACCTCTGACACCCCCAGGGACACCTCTGACACTGCCAGGTACACCCCTGACACTCCCAGGTACACCTCTGACACTCTGAGGAACACCTCTGACACTCCCAGGTACACCCCTGATACTCCCAGGTATACCTCTGACACTCTCAGGAACACCTCTGACACTCCCCGGTACTCCTCTGACACTCCCTGGTACACACCTGACACTCCCAGGTACACCGCTGAAGCTCCCAGGTATACCCCTGACACTCCCAGGTACACCTCTGACACTCGCAGGTACACCTCAGACACTCCCATGAGGCACATCTCTGACGAGCACTCCCAGGTACACCTCAGACACTCACAGGTACACCTCTCACACTCCCAGGTACACATCTGACACTCCCTGGTACACCACTGACACTCCCAGGTACACCTCTTACACTCTCTGGTTCTCCTCTGACACTCCCAGGTACACCTCAGACACTCCCATGTACACCTTAGACACTCCCAGGTACACCTCTGACACTCCCAGGTACATCTCTGACACACCTAGGTACACCCCTGACACTCCCAGGTACACCTCTGACACTCCCAGGTGCTCCTCTGACACTCCCTGGTACACCTGACCTCCCAGATTGCACCTCATGCCTCCCAGGTTACCTCAGACGATTTCCCACTTACAGATCTGGCCTCCCAGGTGCACCACTGACACTCCCAGGTACACCTCTTGCCTCCCAAGGTGCAGTCTCACAGGCCTCCCAGGTGCAACCTTACACTCCCAGGTACACCTCCAGATTTGCTCCCAGGTACACCTCAGACACTCCCAGGTACACATCTGACAGTCCCTGGTACACCACTGACACTCCCAGGTACACCTCTGACACTCCCAGGTACACCGCTGATACTCCCAGGTACACCGCTGAAACTCCCAGGTACATCCCTGACACACCCAGGTACACCTCTGACACTCACAGGTACACCGCTGACACTCCTAGGTACACCGCTGACACACCCAGGTACACCTCAGACATTCCCAGGCACACCTCTGACACTCCCAGGTACACCACTGACACTCCCAGGTACACCTCTGGCACTCCCAGGTACATCTTTGACACTCCAAGGTACAACACTTACACTCCCAGGTACACCTTAGACACTCCCAGGTACACATCAGACACTCCCAGGTACACCTCAGACACTCCCAGGTACACCTCTGACACTCCCAGGTACACCTCCGATACTCCCAGGTATACCCCTGACACTCCCAGGTACACCGCTGACACTGCCAAGTACACCTCTAACACTCCATGTACACCACAGACACTCCCACGTACACCTCTGACGCTCCCAGATACACCTCAGACACTCCCAGGTACACCTCTGACACTCCCAGGTGCAATTCTGACACTCCCAGGTACACCTCAGACACTCACAGGCACACCTCTGACACTCCCAGGTACACCTCAGACACTCACAGGTACACCTCTCACACTCCCATGTACACATCTGACACTGCCAGGTACACCTCTGACACTTCCAGGTACACCGCTGACACTCCCAGGTACACCGCTAACAGTGCCAGGTACACCTCAGACACTCCCAGGTACACCTCTGACACTCCTAGGTACACCTCTGACACTGCCAGGTACACCTCTGACATTCCAAGGTACACCGCTGAAGCTCCCAGGTATACCCTTGACACTCCCAGGTACACCTCTGACACTCGCAGGTACACCTCAGACAATCCCATGTACACATCTGACACTCCCTGGTATACCCCTGACACTTCCGGGTACACCCCTGATATTCCCAGGTACACCTCTGACCTCCCAGGTACACCTCAGACACTCTCAGGTACACCTCAGACACTCCCAGGTACACCTCAGACACTCCCAGGTACACCTCTGACACTCCCTGGTACACCTCAGACACTTCTAGGTACACCTCTCACTCTCGCAGCTACACCTCTCACACTGCCAGGTACTCCTGTGACACTCCCAGGTACAACTCTGACACTCCAAGGCACACCACTGACACTCCCAGGTACACCGCTGACACTGCCAGGTACACCTCTGACACTCCATTTACATCTCCGACACTCCCAGGTACACCTCTGACACTCCCAGGTACACCTCTGACACTCCCAGGTATTTCTCTCACACTCCCAGGTACACCTTTGCCACTCCCAGGTACACCCCTGACACTCCCAGATACACCGCTGACACTCCCAGATACACCTCTGATACTCCCAGGTACACCTCTGGCTACTCCCAGGTACACCATGGCCTCCCAAGTGTCCTCTGATACTCCCAGAGTGCCTCTGACACTCCCAGGTACACCTGACACTCCCAGGTACACCCCAGACACTCCCAGGTACACATCTGACACTCCCAGATACACCTCTGATACTCCCAGGTACACCTCTGACACTCCCAGGTACACCTTTGATACTCCCAGGTACTCCACTGACACTCCCTGGTACACCCCTGAGACTCCCAGGTACACCTCTGACACTCCTAGGTACTCCACTGACACTCTCAGGTACTCCACTGACACTCCCAGGTGCACCTCTGACACTCCCAGGTACACCTCTGACACTCCCAGGTACACCTCTGACTCTCCTAGGTACTCCTCTGTCACTCCCTGATACACCTTTAACACTCCCAGGTGCACCGCTGACACTGCCAGGTACACCTCCGATATTCCCAGGTACATCTCCGATATTCCCAGGTACACCTCTGATACTCCCATGTACACCTTTGAGACTCCCAGGTACACCTTTGACACTCCCAGGTACACCTCTGACACTCCCAGGTACACCTATGACAATCCCAGGTACACCTCCGACACTTCTAGGTACACCTCTCACACTCGCAGCTACACCTCTCACACTGCCAGGTACTCCTGTGACACTCCCAGGTACACCTCTGACACTCCAAGGCACACCTCTGACAGTCCCAGGTACACCGCTGACACTGCCAGGTACACCTCTGACACTACATGTACATCTCCGACACTCCCAGGTACACCTCTGACACTCCCAGGTACTCCACTGACACGCCCTGGTAGACCCCTGACACTCCCAGGTACACCTCTGAAACTCCCAGGTACACCTCTGACACTCCCAGGTACACCTCAGACACTCCCAGGTACACCCGAGATACTCCCAGGTACACCGCAGAAACTCCCAGGTACACCTCCGACACTCCCAGGTACACCTCCGACACTCCCTGGTATACCTCTGACACTCCCAGGTACACCTCTGACACTCCCAGGTACACCTCAGACACTCCCAGGTACACCTACAGCCCCCAGGTACTCCACTGACATTCCCTGGCATACCCTGACACTCCCAGGTACACGTCCGACAATTCCCAGATACACTCTCTGATGGTGCACACACCTCTGAGACCCCAGGCACACCTCTGACACCCCAGCAGGCACTCCACTGACACCCCCAGCACACCCCCTGACACCCCAGGCACACCTCTGACACCCCAGGCACACCTCAGACACTCCCCTGGTACACTTCTCACACCCAGGCACACCTCTGACACCCCAGGCACCTCTGTCACCCCTGATACCCTCTAACACTCCCAGGTACACCGCTGACACTCCCAGGTACACCGCTGACATTGCCAGGTACACCGATGACACTCCCAGGTACACCTCTGACACTCACAAGTACACCTCTGACACTCCCAAGTACACCTCTAACACTCCCAGGTAACCTCCGACACTCCCAGGTACACCTCCGACACACCCAGGTAAACTTCTTACACTCCAGGTACACCTCCGACAATCACAGGTACACCTCTGACACTCCCAAGTACACCTCCGACACTCCCAGGTACACCTCTGACACTCCAGGGTACACCCCAGACACTCCCAGGCACACACCTCTGAGGAGCCCAGTGTCAGGCCTCAGATACCCAGTACACCTCCTGACACTCCCAGGCACACCTCCTGACACTCAGCAGGTACACTTCTTACACTCCAGATACACCTCAGACAATCACAGGTACACCTCTGACACTCCCAGGTACACCTCTGTCACTCCCAGGTACACCTCTGACACTCCCAGGTACACCCCAGACACTCCCAGATACACTTCTCACACTCCCAGGTACACCTCCGACACTCCCAGGTACACTTCTGACACTCACAGGTACACCTTTGACACTCCCAAGTACTCCACTGACAGTCCCTGGTGCACCTCTGACACTGCAAGGTACACCGCTGACACTGCCAGTCACACCTCCGACACTCCCAGGTACACCTCCGACACTCACAGGTACACTTCTCACACTCCCAGGTACACCTCTGACATCTCTATACACCTCTGTACCCCACACACCTGACACTCACATGCACACTTCAGACAATCCCAGGTACCTGCAGACACCCCAGGCACACCTCCTCCGACACTCCCAGGCATACACCTCTGACACTCCCAGGTACACCTCCGATATTCCCCAGGTACACCTGATATTCCTGGTGTACACCTCTGATACTCCCAGGTACACCTTTGAGACTCCCAGGTACTGCACTGACACTCCCTGGTACACCTCTGACACTCCCAGGTACTCCCCTAACACTCCCTGGTTCACCTCTGAGACTCCCAGGTACACCTCCGACACTCCCAGGTACACCTCCAATATGCCCAGGTACACCTCCGATATTCCCAGGTACACCTCTAATACTCCCAGGTACACCTTTGACACTCCCAGGTACGCCACTGACAGTCCCTGGTACACCTCTGACACTCCCACACACACACTAGTACACCTGACTCCCTCCCAGTACACCTCCGGACACTCCCAGGCACTTCTCACACTCCAGGCACCTCCGACACCCCAGGCACACCTCTGACACCCCAGGTACACCTCTGACACCCCCAAGGCATACAATTCTCTGACATCCCATGTACACTCTCTGACATCTCAGGCACACCTCACACTCCTAGGCACACCTCTGACACTCCCCAGGCAGACTCTCTTATACCTAGGGCACACCCTGAGCCACTCCTACAGGTACACCTCTGACAATCCCAGATACACCGCTGACACTCCCAAGTACTCCACTGACAGCCCCTGGTACACCTCTGACACTCCAAGGTTCACCGCTGACACTGCCAGTCACACCTCTGACACTCCCAGGTACACCTCTGACACCCCAAGGTACACTTCTGACACTCCCAGGTACACCTCTGACATTCCCAGGTACACCTCTCACACTCCAAGGTACACCACTGACACTCCCAGGTACACCTCTGACACTCCAAGGTACACCTCTGACAATCCCAGGCACACTGCTGACACCCCAGGCACTCCAGTGACAGTCCCTGGCACCTCACACTCCAAGGCACACCGCTGACACTGCCAGGCACACCTGGACACCCCAGGCACACCTGATACTCCCAGGCACACTTCCACACCCAGGCACACCTCCGACAAATCACAGGCACACCCTGACACCCAGGCACACCACACTCCAGGCACACGTCTGACACCCCAGGCACACCCCAGACATCTCTAGGCACACTTCTCACACTCCTAGTGGCACAACTCCGACACTCCCAGTGTAATGAGGGTAAACACAATGAGAAGAGAATTACATACATATATGTAGGAAGTATAGAGAGTAGGCATGTAAAGATAGGAAACTTGGTAGCCTGGCCTGGATGTTGTTTGGACAGCGTCACTACGCTTATCTTATTTCGTATGTCAATACACCTATATCACTTCTTAAAGGGACAACTTGTTAAACACCTCTTGATACAACTATTTGTTACTTCACTCAATGACATGGACACATTAATATCACTATTATATCGGGGTACTAACACATTATGCTTTACGTTACTTGACACTGACTCTCGGACACACCTGAATGAATACACTTCCCACAGTAGGTAACTCACCCTAGGACGTTCTGACAAGACTCACGTGTACCCTGACGTAGGCCCAGTGAGTGCTGGCTGGGCTGCCTCCTATGAGAGGCTTCTGCTTAGCTGGGGTCTGGTCGGGAAGTCCCCTTCCCGACCTGGGGAGAGGGTGAGCTTGACTCTGAGAATCTCCAGAGTAATGAGCGTCTCCTCAGAATGTTCAAATGACAACCAGGATCAGAATGATAATCAGAATGGTACTGGAATATCGAATGCCGAATATGGAATATTGAATGCCCGTGGACGGGACTGTAGGGCCTTTATATGGGGACGGCCCAGCCGGCTTCTGACCTCTAACAATTAACACTAAACTGGTTTGATCTGGATAATTGTGTGCAGGTGTGGTCCTGGCCAGGTGTCTTGGCTAGGTGCGGTTGTAGGTCACCGGCTCACGTCATTAGCGGGCGACCTGAGGTGTGTCAACCTGGAATGTGGTGGTACCACGAGGTCTGTGGTGTACTTGTTGTTATATGTGACATAATTCTGGGCTGTAAGGTTTGGTCTGACAATCACTCATTACACCTCCCGCCAAGACCAAAGCTTCATCACAGAGACTGATGTCACATATAGACAGCAACATCACGTGTGGTATCAAAGATAATCCCTGGGGCGATAACATAGTCTCACATTTACAAACAACAATCTCATAGGTGTATGTTTTTCTACTGGCGCTAGTTTGATCTGACAAAGCTCACTATACCTCCCGCCAAGATCAAAGCTTCTATGCCAGGAGAAAAGGGAAACATAGCAAGTGAACATAGAATGAAAAAATCCTTCATATGTAGCATAGTGTCCGAGGCAACCTTGCAAATCACATTCTACAAACAACTACAGGTGTTACATTTCCATGTCAAAATAATAATTCATCTCAGTCAGTAATATAGCTACAACATCGTGTTTCATAGTCCAAGACATTGATCAAATGAACTCATAGAAAAAAGTGAGACTAAAAAATGACATTCTTTGTAGTAAACATCAACAAAATCAGAGAAAATACTTCAAAATACACAACAAATGTTCCTACTTCACATATTAGGGTATTGATATCTTTTTATTATACATCAACAATATCAGTACATTAGTTGGGTCCGGCATAGCTCACGTCTTCCATCCAGCTGGTATCTGAAAAATAGGGGATGGCGGCAGCTCAGCAGCTGTAGTCGGTTGGTCCTTCATCATCGACTTTCTTGTGATGTCAGGACAGCACATCTTCTGTCTTCTTTCTTCACATACCGCACCTTGTAGGTCGTTTCTCCACACCTTCTGACTTCTTCTCACATCCTCCTGGTTTCTATACTCTTCCAGACGAGTTTTCTGTCCCATCTGCGTTCTTCCTCTATACATCTTCATTTTCATATTCCAGATGAATTTTTCTGCTCCATCTGAGTTTCTTTATACATCTTCGTTTTCCGTCATATTCCAGATTAATTTTTCTGCTTCATCTGCATTTCTTCTCTGCAACATCATCATTTTCAACATATTCCAGACGATTTTCTGTTCATCTGCCGTCGGCCCTCTCCGGCCGGGATGAAAGCCGGTCCACTGCTTGGGCTGTCGTCTCCTTAGATGACTGTAAGGCAGGTTCTGCGGACC
>NW_024731903.1:0-17220 GCF_018991925.1 Homarus americanus | reverse complement strand
TATAACAAAGCCCCCTGATCAAGTATAACAAAGGCTCCAGATCGAGTATAACAAAGTCCCCTGGTCGAGTATAACAAAGCCCCCTGATCGAGTATAGAAAAGCCCCCCTTATCTTGAATAACAAAGTCCCCTGATCGAGTATAACAAAGCCCCCTGATCGAGTATAACAAAGGCCCCTGATCGAGTATAACAAAGTCCCCTGATTGAATATAACAAAGGCCCATGATCGAGTATAACAAAAATTTCCTGATCGAGTATAACAAAGCCCCCTCATCGAGTATAACAAAGTCCTTATCGAGAATTAACTAAGTCCCTGATCCCGAGTATAACAAAGCCCACTTCGGTCGGTATAACAAAGGCTCACATCAGATATAACAAAGTCCCTGGTCGAGTATAACGAGTCACCTGAACGATTATAACAAGGCCCTGATCGAGTATAACAAAGTTCCCTGATCGAGTATAACAAAGCCCCCTGATCGAGAATAGCATAGTCCCCTGATCGAGTATAACAAAGTCCCCTGATCGAGTATAACAAAGGTCCCTGATCGAGTTTAACAAAGGGCCCTGATCGAGTATAACAAAGTCCCCTGGTCGAGTATAACAAAGTCGCCTGAACGAGTATAACAAAGGCCCCTGATCGAGTATAACAAAGTTCCCTGATCGATTATAACAAAGCCCCCTGATCAAGTATAACAAAGACCTCCTTATCGAGAATAACAAAGTCACCTGATCGAGTATAACAAAGCCCCCTGATCAAGTATAACAAAGCCCCCTGATCGAGTATAACAAAGACCCCCTTATCGAGAATAACAAAATCCCCTGATCAAGTATAACAAAGCCCACTGATCAAGTATAACAAAGGCCCGTGATCGAGTATAATAAAGTCCCCTGGTCGATTATAACAAAGGCCCCTGATCGAGTATAATAAAGTTCCATGATCGAGGATAAAAAAGTCCCCTCATCGAATATAACAAAGTCCCCTGATCGAGTATAACAAAGCCCCCTGATCGAGTATAACAAAGCCCCCTTATCTTGAATAACAAAGTCCCTGATCGAGTATAACAAAGCCCTGATCAAGTATAACAAAGCCCTGATCGAAAGTATAACAAGACCCCTTATCGAGAATAACAAAGTCCCCTGATCGAGTATAACAAAGCCCCCTGATCAAGTATAACAAAGGCTCCAAATCGAGTATAACAAAGTCCCAGGTCGAGTATAACAAAGTCCCCTGATGGAGTATAACAAAGGCCCATGATCGAGTATAACAAAGGCCCCTGATCGAGTATAACAAAGTCCCCTGATCGAGTATAACAAAGCCCTCTCATCGAGTAAAACAAAGTCCCCTGATCCAGTATATCAAAGTCCCCTCACCGAGTATAATAAAGTTCCCTGATCGAGGATAACAAAGCCCCCTCATAGAGTATAACAAAGTCCTCTGATCGATTATAACAAAGTCCCCTGATCGGGTATAACAAAGGCCCCTGATCGAGTATAACAAAGGCCCCTCATCGAGTATAACAAAGCCCCATGATCGAATATAAAAAAGTCCCCTCATCGAATATAACAAAGTCCCCTGATCGAGATATAACAAATTCCACTGATCGAGTAGAACAAAGTCCCCTCATCGAGTATAACAAAGGCCCCTCATCGAGTATAACAAAGTCCCATGATCGAGAATAACAAAGTCCCTCATCGAATATAACAAAGTCCCCTGATCGAGTATAACAAAGTCACCTAATCGAGTATAACAAAGCCCCCCTGATCGAATATAACAAAAGCGACTGAACGAGTATAACAAAGTCCCCTGATCGAGTATAACAAATTCCCCTGATCGAGTAGAACAAAGTCCCCTCATCGAGTATAACAAAGGCCCCTCATCGAGTATAACAAAGCCCCCTGACCGAATATAACAAAAGCGACTGAACGAGTATAACAAAGGCCACTGATCGAGTATAACAAAGTTCCCTGATCGAGTATAACAAAGCCCCCTAATTGAGTATAACAAAGTCCCCCTTATCGAGAATAACAATGTTCCCTGATCGAGTATAACAAAGCCCCCTGATCAAGTATAACAAAGGCCCCTGATTGAGTATAACAAAGCCCCCTGATCATGTATAACAAAGCCCCCTGATCGAATATAACAAAGACCCCCTTATCGAGAATAACAAAGTCCCCTGATCGAGTATAACAAAGCCCCCTGATCAAGTATAACAAAGGCTCCAAATCGAGTATAACAAAGTCCCAGGTCGAGTATGACAAAGTCCCCTGATCGAGTATAACCAAGGCCCCTGATCGAGTATAACAAAGGCCCCTGATCGAGTATAACAAAGTCCCCTGATCGAGTATAACAAAGTCCCCTGATCGAGTAGAACAAAAACCCCTGGTCGAGTATAACAAAGTCCCCTGATCAAGTATAACAAAGGCCCTAGATCGAGAATAACAAAGTCCCCTGGTCGAGTATAACAAAGTCCCCTGAACGAGTATAACAAAGGCCCCTGATCGAGTATAACAAAGGACCCTAAAAGTCTATAACAATGTTCCCTGGTTGAGTATAACAAAGCCCGCTCATCGAGTATAACAAAGTCCCCTGATCGAGTATACCAAAGTCCTTGATCGAGTATAACAAAGTCCCCTGATCGAGTATAACAAATTCTCCTGATCGAGTATAACAAAGTCCCCTGATCGAGTATAACAAAGGCCTCTGATCGAGTATAACAAAGGCCCCTCATCGAGTATAACAAAGTTCCCTGATCGAGTATAACAAAGCCCCCAAATTTAGTATATCAAAGTCCCCCTTATCGAGAATAACAAAGTTCCCTGATCGAAAGTATAAACAAAGCCCCTGATCGAGTATAACAAAGCCCCCTATCTTGAATAACAAAGTCCCCTGATCGAGTATAACAAAGTCCCCTGATCAAGTATAACAAAGGCCCCTGGTCGAGTATAACAAAGTCCCCTGGTCGAGTATAACAAAGTCCCCTGATCGAGTATAACAAAGGCCCCTGATCGAGTATAATAAAGTTCCATGATCGAGTATAAAAAAGTCCCCTCATCGAATATAACAAAGTCCCCTGATCGAGTATAACAAAGCCCCCTGATCAAGTATAACAAAGGCCGCTGATCGAGTATAACAAAGTCCCCTGATTGAGTATAACAAAGGCCCATGATCGAGTATAACAAAATTTCCCTGATCGAGTATAACAAAGCCCCCTCATCGAGTATAACAAAGTCCCCCTTATCGAGAATAACTAAGTCCCCTGATCGAGTATAACAAAGCCGCTGATCAAGTATAACAAAGGCTCCACATCGAGTATAACA
The DNA here is from genome assembly GCF_018991925.1 of Homarus americanus. NCBI lineage: Eukaryota > Metazoa > Arthropoda > Malacostraca > Decapoda > Nephropidae > Homarus > Homarus americanus. The sequence goes on along the minus strand of NW_024731903.1, from coordinate 13,902 downwards.
AAGTCCCCTGGTCGAGTATAACAAAGTCACCTGAACGATTATAACAAAGGCCCCTGATCGAGTATAACAAAGTTCCCTGATCGAATATAACAAAGCCCCCTGATCGAGAATAGCATAGTCCCCTGATCGAGTATAACAAAGTCCCCTGATCGAGTATAACAAAGGTCCCTGATCGAGTTTAACAAAGGCCCCTGTTCGAGTATAAGAAAGTCCCCTGGTCGAGTATAACAAATACGCCTGAACAAGTATAACAAAGGCCCCTGATCGAGTATAACAAAGTTCCCTGATCGATTATAACAAAGCCCCCTGATCGAGTATAACAAAGACCCCCTTATCGAGAATAACAAAGTCACCTGATCGAGTATTACAAAGCCCCCTGATCAAGTATAACAAAGCCCCCTGATTGAGTATAACAAAGACCCCCTTATCGAGAATAACAAAATCCCCTGATCAAGTGTAACAAAGCCCCCTGATCAAGTATAACAAAGGCCCCTGATCGAGTATAACAAAGTCCCCTGGTCGAGTATAACAAAGTCCCCTGATCGAGTATAACAAAGACGCCTGAACGACTATAACAAAGGCCCCTGATCGAGTATAACAAAGTTCCCTGATCGAGTATAACAAAGCCCCCTGATCGAGTATAACAAAGCCCCCCTTATCTTGAATAACAAAGTCCCTTGATCGAGTATAAGAAAGCAACCTGATCAAGTCTAACAAAGCCCCCTGATCGAGTATAACAAAGACCCCTTATCGACAATAACAAAGTCCCCTGATCGAGTATAACAAAGCCCCCCTGATCAAATATAACAAAGTCCCCTGATCGGTATAACAAGTCCCTGATTAGGTATAACGAGTCCCTGATCGAGGGTATAACAAGGCCCTGATCGAGTATAACAAAGTTCCCTGATCGAGGTATAACAAAGCCCCCTCATCGAGTATAACAAAGTCCCCCTTATCGAAAATAGCAAAGTCCCCTGATCGAGTATAACAAAGCCCCCTGATCAAGTATAACAAAGGCTCCAAATCGAGTATAACAAAGTTCCAGGTCGAGTATAACAAAGTCCCGTGATCGAGTATAACAAAGGCCCCTGATCGAGTATAACAAAGGCCCCTGATCGAGTATAACAAAGTCCCCTGATCGAGTATAACAAAGCCCCCTCATCGAGTAAAACAAAGTCCCCTTATCCAGCATAACAAAGTCCCCACACCGAGTATAATAAAGTTCCCTGATCGAGGATAACAAAGCCCCCTCATAGAGTATAACAAAGTCCTCTGATAAATTATAACAAAGTCCCCTGATCGGGTATAACAAAGTCCCCTGGTCGAGTATAACAAAGTCCCCTGATCGAGTATAACAAAGGCCCTCAATAAGTATAACAAAAGTCCCTCATCGAGGTATAACAAAATTACATATAGAGAATAACAAGATCCCCTGATCGAGGAGTATAACAAGCCCCCTGATCCAAGTATAACAAAAGGCTCCAAATCCAGGTATAACAAAGTCCCATGATCCCAGAGTATAACAAAGGCCCCTGATCGAGTATAACAAAGGCCCCTGATCGAGTATAACAAAGTCCCCTGATCGAGTATAACAAAGCCCCCTCATCGAGTAAAACAAATTCCCCTTATCCAGTATAACAATGTCCCCTCACCGAGTATAATAAAGTTTCCTGATCGAGGATAACAAAGCCCCCTCATAGACTTTAACAAAGTCCTCTGATCAATTATAACAAAGTCCCCTCATCGGGTATAACAAAGGCCCCTGATCGAGTATAACAAAGGCCCCTCATCGAGTATAACAAAGTCCCATGATCGAGTATGAAAAAGTCCCCTCATCGAATATAACAAAGTCCCCTGATCGAGTATAACAAATTCCCCTGATCGAGTAGAACAAAGTCCCCTCATCGAGTATAACAAAGGCCCCTCATCGAGTATAACAAAGTCCCATGATCGAGAATAACAAAGTCCCTCATCGAATATAACAAAGTCCCCTGACCGAGTATAACAAATTCCCCTAATCGAGTATAACAAAGCCCCCTGACCGAATATAACAAAAGCGACTGAACGAGTATAACAAAGGCCACTGATCGAGTATAACAAAGTTCCCTGATCGAGTATAACAAAGCCCCCTAATTGAGTATAACAAAGTCCCCCTTATCGAGAATAACAATGTTCCCTGATCGAGTATAACAAAGCCCCCTGATCAAGTATAACAAAGGCCCCTGATTGAGTATAACAAAGCCCCCTGATCATGTATAACAAAGCCCCCTGATCGAATATAACAAAGACCCCCTTATCGAGAATAACAAAGTCCCCTGATCGAGTATAACAAAGCCCCCTGATCAAGTATAACAAAGGCTCCAAATCGAGTATAACAAAGTCCCAGGTCGAGTATAACAAAATTCCCTGATCGAGTATAACAAAGTCCCCTGATCGAGTATAACCAAGGTACCTGATCGAGTATAACAAAGGCCCCTGATCGAGTATAACAAAGTCCCCTGATCGAGTATCACAAAGTCCCCTGATCGAGTAGAACAAAGTCCCCTGGTCGAGTATAACAAAGTCCCCTGATCAAGTATAACAAAGGCCCTAGATCGAGTATAACAAAGTCCCCTGGTCGAGTATAACAAAGTCCCCTGAACGAGTATAACAAAGGCCCCTCATCGAGTATAACAAAGGACCCTCAAAGTCTATAACAATGTTCCCTGATCGAGTATAACAAAACCCGCTCATCGAGTATAACAAAGTCCCCTGATCGAGTATAACAAAGTCCTTGATCGAGTATAACAAAGTCCCCTGATCGAGTATAACAAATTCTCCTGATCGAGTATAACAAAGTCCCCTGATCTATAACAAAGGCCTCTGATCGAGTATAACAAAGGCCCCCATCGAGTATAACAAAGTTCCTGATCGAGCTTAACAAAGCCCCAAATTGAGTATATCAAAACCTCTTATCGAGAATATAACAAAGTCCCCTGATCGAGTATAACAAAGGCCCCTGATCGAGTATAACAAAGCCCCCCTTATCTTGAATAACAAAGTCCCCTGATTGAGTATAACAAAGCCCCCTGACCAAGTATAACAAAGGCCCCTGATCGAGTATAACAAAGTCCCCTAATTGAGTATAACAAAGGCCCATGATCGAGTATAACAAAATTTCCCTGATCGAGCATAAAAAAGCCCCCTCATCGGGTATAACAAAGTCCCCCTTATCGAGAATAACTAAGTCCCCTGATCGAGTATAACAAAGCCGCTGATCAAGTATAACAAAGGCTCCACATCGAGTATAACAAAGTCCCCTGGTCGAGTATAACAAAGTCACCTGAACGATTATAACAAAGGCCCCTGATCGAGTATAACAAAGTTCCCTGATCGAATATAACAAAGCCCCCTGATCGAGAATAGCATAGTCCCCTGATCGAGTATAACAAAGTCCCCTGATCGAGTATAACAAAGGTCCCTGATCGAGTTTAACAAAGGCCCCTGTTCGAGTATAAGAAAGTCCCCTGGTCGAGTATAACAAATACGCCTGAACAAGTATAACAAAGGCCCCTGATCGAGTATAACAAAGTTCCCTGATCGATTATAACAAAGCCCCCTGATCGAGTATAACAAAGACCCCCTTATCGAGAATAACAAAGTCACCTGATCGAGTATTACAAAGCCCCCTGATCAAGTATAACAAAGCCCCCTGATTGAGTATAACAAAGACCCCCTTATCGAGAATAACAAAATCCCCTGATCAAGTGTAACAAAGCCCCCTGATCAAGTATAACAAAGGCCCCTGATCGAGTATAACAAAGTCCCCTGGTCGAGTATAACAAAGTCCCCTGATCGAGTATAACAAAGGCCCCTGATCGAGTATAACAAAGTTCCATGATCGAGTATAAAAAAGTCCTCTCATCGAATATAACAAAGTCCCCTGATCGAGTAAAACAAAGCCCCCTGATCGTGTATAACAAAGCACCCCTTATCTTGAATAACAAAGTCCCCTGATCGAGTATAAAAAAGCCCCCTGATCAAGTATAACAAAGCCCCCTGATCGAATATAACAAAGACCTTCACGAGAATAACAAAGTCCCATGATCGAGTATAACAAAGCCCCCTGATCAAGTATAACAAAGGCCTCATCGAGTATAACAAAAGTCCCCTGTCGAGTATAACAAAGTCCCCTGATCGAGGATAACAAAGGCCCCTGATCGAGTATAACAAAGTTCCTGATCGAGTATAACAAAGCCCCCTCATCGAGTATAACAAAGTCCCCCTTATCGAAAATAGCAAAGTCCCCTGATCGAGTATAACAAAGCCCCCTGATCAAGTATAACAAAGGCTCCAAATCGAGTATAACAAAGTCCCATGATCGAGTATAAAAAAGTCCCCTTATCGAATATAACAAAGTCCCCTGATCGAGTATAACAAATTCGCCTGATCGAGTAGAACAAAGTCCCCTCATCGAGTATAACAAAGGCCCCTCATCGAGTATAACAAAGTCCCATGATCGAGAATAACAAAGTCCCTCATCGAATATAACAAAGTCCCCTGATCGAGTATAACAAAGTCCCATAATCGAGTATAACAAAGCAACCTAATCGAATATAACAAAAGCGACTGAACGAGTATAACAAAGGCCACTGATCGAGTATAACAAAGTTCCCTGATCGAGTATAACAAAGCCCCCTAATTGAGTATAACAAAGTCCCCCTTATCGAGAATAACAATGTTCCCTGATCGAGTATAACAAAGCCCCCTCTTCGAGTAAAACAAAGTCCCCTGATCCACTATAACAAAGTCCCCTCACCGAGTATAATAAAGTTCCCTGATCGAGGATAACAAAGCCCCCTCATAGAGTATAACAAAGTCCTCTGATCGATTATAACAAAGTCCCCTGATCGAGTATAACAAAGTCCCCTGGTCGAGTATAACAAAGTCCCCTGATCGAGTATAACAAAGGCCCCTCAATAAGTATAACAAAGTCCCCTCATCGAGTATAACAAAGTCCCCCTTATCGAGAATAACAAAGTCCCATGATCGAGTATAACAAAGCCCCCTGATCAAATATAACAAAGGCTCCAAATCGAGTATAACAAAGTCCCAGGTCGAGTATAACAAAGTCCCATGTTCGAGTATAACAAAGGCCCCTCATCGAGTATAACAAAGGCCCCTGATCGAGTATAACAAAGTCCCCTGAGCGAGTATAACAAAGCCCCCTCATCGAGTAAAACAAAGTCCCCTTATCCAGTAAAACAAAGTCCCCTCACCGAGTATAATAAAGTTCCCTGATCGAGGATAACAAAGCCCCCTCATAGAGTATAACAAAGTCCTCTGATAAATTATAACAAAGTCCCCTGATCGGGTATAACAAAGGCCCCTGATCGAGTATAACAAAGGCCCCTGATCGAGTATAACAAAGTCCCATGATCGAGTATGAAAAAGTCCCCTCATCGAATATAACAAAGTCCCCTGATCGAGTATAACAAATTCCCCTGAACGAGTAGAACAAAGTCCCCTCATCGAATATAACAAAGGCCCCTCATCGAGTATAACAAAGTCCCATGATCGAGAATAACAAAGTCCCTCATCGAATATAACAAAGTCCCCTGATCGAGTATAACAAAGTCCCCTTATCGAGTATAACAAAGCCCCCTGATCGAATATAACAAAAGTGACTGAACGAGTATAACAAAGGCCACTGATCGAGTATAACAAAGTTCCCTGATCGAGTATGACAAAGCCCCCTAATTGAGTATAACAAAGTCCCCCTTATCGAGAATAACAATGTTCCCTGATCGAGTATAACAAAGCCCCCTGATCAAGTATAACAAAGGCCCCTGATCGAGTATAACAAAGGCCCTGATCATGTATAACAAAGACCCCTGATCGAATATAACAAAGACCCCCTAATCGAGAATAACAAAGTCCCCTAATCGAGTATAACAAAGCCCCCTGATCAAGTATAACAAAGGCTCCAAATCGAGTATAACAAAGTCCCAGGTCGAGTATGACAAAGTCCCCTGATCGAGTATAACCAAGGCCCCTGATCGGGTATAACAAAGGCCCCTGATCGAGAATAACAAAGTCCCCTGATCGAGTATAACAATGTCCCCTGATCGAGTAGAACAAAAACCCCTGGTCGAGTATAACAAAGTCCCCTGATCAAGTATAACAAAGGCCCTAGATCGAGAATAACAAAGTCCCCTGGTCGAGTATAACAAAGTCCCCTGAACGAGTATAACAAAGGCCCCTGATCGAGTATAACAAAGGACCCTAAAAGTCTATAACAATGTCCCTTGATCGAGTATAACAAAGCCCGCTCATCGAGTATATCAAAGTCCCCTGATCGAGTATAACAAAGTCCTTGATCGAGTATAACAAAGTCCCATGATCGAGTATAACAAATTCTCCTGATCGAGTATAACAAAGTCCCCTGATCGAGTATAACAAAGGCCTTTGATCGAGTATAACAAAGGCCCCTCATCGAGTATAACAAAGTTCCCTGATCGAGTATAACAAAGCTCCCAAATTGAGTATATCAAAGTCCCCCTTATCGAGAATAACAATGTCCCCTTATCGAGTATAACAAAGGCCCCTCATTAAGTATAACAAAGTCCCCTGATCGAGTATAACAAAGTCCCCTGATCGAGTATAACAAACTCCACTGATCGAGTATAACAAAGTCCCCTGATCGAGTATAACAAAGTCCCCTGATCGAGTATAACAAAAGTCCCTGATCCAGAGTATAACAAAGGCCCTGATCTGAGTATAATAATAAAGTTCCCATGATCGAGTATAAAAAAGTCCTCATCCGAATAAAACAAAGTCCTGATCGAGTATAACAAAGCCCCTGATCGAGTATAACAAAGCCCCTTATCTTGAATAACAAAAGTCCCTGATCCGGAGTATAACAAAGCCCTGATCAAGAAGTATAACAAAGCTGATCCGAGTATAATAAAGACCCACATATCGAGAATAACAAAAGTCGCAGTCGGTACCCTTAAAGGAAGCCCCTGATCGAGTATAACAAAGTTCCCTGATCGAGTATAACAAAGCCCCCTCATCGAGTATAACAAAGTCCCCCTTATCGAAAATAGCAAAGTCCCCTGATCGAGTATAACAAAGCCCCCTGATCAAGTATAACAAAGGCTCCAAATCGAGTATAACAAAGTTCCAGGTCGAGTATTACAAAGTCCCGTGATCGAGTATAACAAAGGCCCCTGATCGAGTATAACAAAGGCCCCTGATCGAGTATAACAAAGTCCCCTGATCGAGTATAACAAAGCCCCCTCATCGAGTAAAACAAAGTCCCCTGATCCAGTATAACAAAGTCCCCTCACCGAGTATAATAAAGATCCCTGATCGAGGATAACAAAGCCCCCTCATAGAGTATAACAAAGTCCTTTGATCGGGTATAACAAAGGACCCTGACCGAGTATAACAAAGGCCCCTCATCGAGTATAACAAAGTCCCATGATCGAGTATAAAAAAGTCCCCTTATCGAATATAACAAAGTCCCCTGATCGAGTATAACAAATTCGCCTGATCGAGTAGAACCAAGTCCCCTCATCGAGTATAACAAAGGCCCCTCATCGAGTATAACAAAGTCCCATGATCGAGAATAACAAAGTCCCTCATCGAATATAACAAAGTCCCCTGATCGAGTATAACAAAGTCCCATAATCGAGTATAACAAAGCCCCCTAATCGAATATAACAAAAACGACTGAACGAGTATAACAAAGGCCACTGATCGAGTATAACAAAGTTCCCTGATCGAGTATAACAAAGCCCCCTAATTGAGTATAACAAAGTCCCCCTTATCGAGAATAACAATGTTCCCTGATCGAGTATAACAAAGCCCCCTCTTCGAGTAAAACAAAGTCCCCTGATCCACTATAACAAAGTCCCCTCACCGAGTATAATAAAGTTCCCTGATCGAGGATAACAAAGCCCCCTCATAGAGTATAACAAAGTCCTCTGATCGAGTATAACAAAGTCCCTGGTCGAGTATAACAAAGTCCCCTGATCGAGTATAACAAAGGCCCCTCAATAAGTATAACAAAGTCCCCTCATCGAGTATAACAAAGTCCCCCTTATCGAGAATAACAAAGTCCCCTGATCGAGTATAACAAAGCCCCCTGATCAAGTATAACAAAGGCCCCTGAACGAGTATAACAATGTCGTCTGGTCGAGTATAACAAAGTAACCTGAACGAATATAACAAAGCCCCCTGATCGAGTATAACAAAAACCCCTACTCGAGTATAACAAAGTCCCCTGATCAGGTATAACAAAGTCCCCTGAACGTGTATAACAAAGGACCCTGATCGAGTTTAACAAAGGCCCCTGATCGAGTATAACAAAGTTCCCTGATCGAGGATAACAAAGCCCCCTCATAGAGTATAACAAAGTCCTCTGATAAATTATAACAAAGTCCCCTGATCGGGTATAACAAAGGCCCCTGATCGAGTATAACAAAGGCCCCTCATCGAGTATAACAAAGTCCCATGATCGAGTATGAAAAAGTCCCCTCATCGAATATAACAAAGTCCCCTGATCGAGTATAACAAATTCCTCTCACTTCAAGTAGGTCGGCACTTATCAGAATATAAATAAAGGCCCTCAGTCGAGTATAACAAAGTCCACATCAGGGCCAACAAAGTCCTTCAAATGAATATAACAAAGTCCTGATTTCCGAGTATATATAAAGTCCCCTAATCACATATAACAAAAGCCCCCTGATCAATATATAAATAAAAGCGATTGAACGAGTATAACAAAGGCCACTGATCGAGTATAACAAAGTTCCCTGATCGAGTATGACAAAGCCCCCTAATTGAGTATAACAAAGTCCCCCTTATCGAGAATAACAATGTTCCCTGATCGAGTATAACAAAGCCCCCTGATCAAGTATAACAAAGGCCCCTGATCGAGTATAACAAAGGCCCTGATCATGTATAACAAAGACCCCTGATCGAATATAACAAAGACCCCCTAATCGAGAATAACAAAGTCCCCTAATCGAGTATAACAAAGCCCCCTGATCAAGTATAACAAAGGCTCCAAATCGAGTATAACAAAGTCCCAGGTCGAGTATGACAAAGTCCCCTGATCGAGTATAACCAAGGCCCCTGATCGGGTATAACAAAGGCCCCTGATCGAGAATAACAAAGTCCCCTGATCGAGTATAACAATGTCCCCTGATCGAGTAGAACAAAAACCCCTGGTCGAGTATAACAAAGTCCCCTGATCAAGTATAACAAAGGCCCTAGATCGAGAATAACAAAGTCCCCTGGTCGAGTATAACAAAGTCCCCTGAACGAGTATAACAAAGGCCCCTGATCGAGTATAACAAAGACCCTAAAAGTCTATAACAATGTTCCTGATTGAGTATAACAAAGCCCCTCATCGAGTATAACAAAGTCCTCCTTATCGAGAAAAACAAAGTCCCCTGGCCGAGTATAACAAAGTTCCCTGATCGAGTATAACAAAGGCCCCTGATCGAGTATAACAAAGTCCCATGATCGAGTATAAAAAAGTCCTCTCATCGAATATAACAAAGTCCCCTGATCGAGTATAACAAAGCCCCCTAATCGTTTATAACAAAGCCCCCTTATCTTGAATAACAAAGTCCCTTGATCGAGTATAACAAAGCCCCTGATCAAGTATAACATAGCCCCCTGATCGAATATAACAAAGACCCCCTTATCGAGAATAACAAAGTCCCCTGATCGAGTATAACAAAGCCCCCTGATCAAGGATAACAAAGGCCCCCATCGAGTATAACAAAGACCCCCTTATCGAGAATAACAAAGTCCTATGACCGAGTATAAATAAAGCCCCTGATCAAGAACAAAGTATTCCCCTGATCGAGTATAACAAAGTCCCCTGGTCGAGTATAACAAAGTCCTGATCAAGTATAACAGCGCCCTGATCGAGTATAACAGTTCTGACTGAGTATAACAAAGCCCCTCATCGAGTATAACAAAGTCCCCCTTATCGAAAATAGCAAAGTCCCCTGATCGAGTATAACAAAGCCCCCTGATCAAGTATAACAAAGGCTCCAAATCGAGTATAACAAAGTTCCAGGTCGAGTATAACAAAGTCCCGTGATCGAGTATAACAAAGGCCCCTGATCGAGTATAACAAAGGCCCCTGATCGAGTATAACAAAGTCCCCTGATCGAGTATAACAAAGCCCCCTCATCGAGTAAAACAAAGTCCCCTGATCCAGTATAACAAAGTCCCCTCACCGAGTATAATAAAGTTCCCTGATCGAGGATAACAAAGCCCCCTCATAGAGTATAACAAAGTCCTTTGATCGGGTATAACAAAGGACCCTGACCGAGTATAACAAAGGCCCCTCATCGAGTATAACAAAGTCCCATGATCGAGTATAAAAAAGTCCCCTTATCGAATATAACAAAGTCCCCTGATCGAGTATAACAAATTCGCCTGATCGAGTAGGACAAAGTCCCCTCATCGAGTATAACAAAGGCCCCTCATCGAGTATAACAAAGTCCCATGATCGAGAATAACAAAGTCCCTCATCGAATATAACAAAGTCCCCTGATCGAGTATAACAAAGTCCTATAATCGAAAGTATAACAAAGCCCCTGATCGAATATAACAAAAGCGGCTGAACGAGTATAACAAAGGCCACTGATCGAGTATAACAAAGTTCCCTGATCGAGTATAACAAAGCGCCCTAATTGAGTATAACAAAGTCTCCCTTATCGAGAATAACAATGTTCCCTGATCGAGTATAACAAAGCCCCCTGATCAAGTATAACAAAGGCCCCTGATCGAGTATAACAAAGCCCCATGATCAACAATAACAAAGCCCCCTGATCGAATATAACAAAGACCCCTTATCGAGAATAACAAAGTCCCCTAATCGAGTATAACAAAGCCCCCTGATCAAGTATAACAAAGGCTCCAAATCGAGTATAACAAAGTCCCAGGTCGAGTATGACAAAGTCCCCTGATCGAGTATATAACAAAGGCCCCTGATCGAGTATAACAAAGGCCCCTGATCGAGTATAACAAAGTACCCTGATCGAGTATAACAAAGCCCCCTCATCGAGTAAAACAAAGTCCCCTGATCCAGTATAACAAAGTCCCCTCACCGAGTATAATAAAGTTCCCTGATCGAGGATAACAAAGCCCCCTCATAGAGTATAACAAAGTCCTCTGATCGATTATAACAAAGTCCTCTGATCGGGTATAACAAAGGACCCTGACCGAGTGTAACAAAGGCCCCTCATCGAGTATAACAAAGTCCCATGATCGAGTATAAAAAAGTCCCCTTATCGAATATAACAAAGTCCCCTGGTCGAGTATAACAAAGTCCCCTGAACGAGTATAACAAAGGCCCCTGATCGAGTATAACAAAGGACCCTAAAAGTCTATAACAATGTCCCCTGATCGAGTATAACAAAGCCCTCTCATCGAGTATAACAAAGTCCCCTGATCGAGGATAACAAAGTCCTTGATCGAGTATAACAAAGTCCCCTGATCGAGAATAACAAATCCTCCTGATCGAGGATAACAAAGTCCTCGATCGAGTATAACAAAGTCCCCTGATCGAGTATAACAGCGTTCCCCTCACGAGCATAACAAAGTTCCCTGATCGAGTATAACAAAGCCCCCCAAATTGGAGTATAACAAAGGCCCCTGATCGAGTATAACAAAGTTCCCTGATCGAGTATAACAAAGCCCCCTGATCGAGTATAACAAAGCCCCCTTATCTTGAATAACAAAGTCACCTGATCGAGTATAACAAAGCCCCCTAATGAAGTATAACAAAGGCCCCTGATAAAGTGGAACAAAGTCCTCTGATCGAGTATAACAAAGGCCCATGATCGAGTATAACAAAATTTCCCTGATCGAGTATAACAAAGCCCCCTCATCGAGTATAACAAAGTCCCCCTTATCGAGAATAACTAAGTCCCCTGATCGAGTATAACAAAGCCGCTGATCAAGTATAACAAAGGCTCCACATCGAGTATAACAAAGTCCCCTGGTCGAGTATAACAAAGTCACCTGAACGATTATAACAAAGGCCCCTGATCGAGTATAACAAAGTTCCCTGATCGAGTATAACAAAGCCCCCTGATCGAGAATAGCATAGTCCCCTGATCGAGAAAACAAAGTCCCCTGATCGAGTATAACAAAGGTCCCTGATCGAGTTTAACAAAGGCCCCTGATCGAGTATAACAAAGTCCCCTGGTCGAGTATAACAAAGTCGCCTGAACGAGTATAACAAAGGCCCCTGATCGAGTATAACAAAGTTTCCTGATCGAGTATAACAAAGCCCCTTGATCGAGTATAACAAAGACCCCTCTTATCGAGAATAACAAAGTCACCTGATCGAGTATAACAAAGCCCCCTTATCAAGTATAACAAAGCCCCCTGATCGAGTATAACAAAGACCCCCTTATCGAGAATAACAAAGTCCCCTGATCAAGTATAACAAAGCCCCCTGATCAAGTATAACAAAGGCCCCTCATCGAGTATAACAAAGTCCCCTGGTCGAGTATAACAAAGTCCCCCGATCGAGTATAACAAAGGCCCCTGATCGAGTATAACAAAGTCTCATGATCGAGTATAAAAAACTCCCCTCATCGAATATAACAAAGTCCCCTGATCGAGTATAACAAAGCCCCCTGATCGAGTATAACAAAGCCCCCTTATCTTGAATAACAAAGTCCCCTGATCGAGTATAACAAAGCCTCCTGACCAAGTATAACAAAGCTCCTTGATCAGAGTATAACAAAGACCCTTATCGAGAATAACAAAGTCCCATGATCGAGTATAACAAAGCCCCCTGATGAAGTATAACAAAGGCCCCTGATCGAGAGTGAGGCAACAACGTCCCTGGTCGAGTATAACAAAGGCCTTGATCGAGTATAACAAAGGCCCTCATCGAGTATAAATAAAGTTCTGATCGAGTATAAACAATGAAGCCCCCAAATTTAGTATATCAAAGTCCTCGTATCGAGTATAACAAAGTCTCTTCTTGAATAACAAAAGTCCCTGATCAAGTATACAAAGTCCCCTGATCATATGCGCAACAAAGGCCCCTCGATCGAGTATATATAACAAAGTCCCCGGTCGAGTATAACAAAGTCCCCTGGATCGAGTATAACAGCGCCTTGATCGAAAGTATAACAAAGTTCCCTGATCGAGTATAACAAAGCCCCCTCATCGAGTATAACAAAGTCCCCAGGTCGAGTATAACAAAGTCCCCTGATCGAGTATAACAAAGGCCCCTGATCGAGTATAACAAAGGCCCCTGATCGAGTATAACAAAGTCCCCTGATCGAGTATAACAAAGCCCCCTCATCGAGTAAAACAAAGTCCCCTGAACCAGTATAACAAAGTCCCCTCACCGAATATAATAAAGTTCCCTGATCGAGGATAACAAAGCCCCCTCATAGAGTATAACAAAGTCCTCTGATCGATTATAACAAAGTCCCCTGATCGGGTATAACAAAGGCCCCTGATCGAGTATAACAAAGGCCCCTCATCGAGTATAACAAAGTCCCATGATCGAGAATAAAAAAGTCCCCTCATCGAAAGTAACAAAGTCCCCTGATCGAGTATAACAAATTCCCCTGATCGAGTAGAACAAAGTCCCCTCATCGAGTATAACAAAGGCCCCTCATCGAGTATAACAAAGTCCCATGATCGAGAATAACAAAGTCCCTCATCGAATATAACAAAGTCCCCTGATCGAGTATAACCAAGTCCCCTAATCGAGTATAACAAAGCCCCCTGATCGAATATAACAAAAGCGACTGAACGAGTATAACAAAGGCCACTGATCGAGTATAACAAAGTTCCCTGATCGAGTATAACAAAGCCCCCTAATTGAGTATAACAAAGTCCCCTTTATCGAGAATAACA
>NW_024731902.1:0-17808 GCF_018991925.1 Homarus americanus | reverse complement strand
ATTACGTATCACGTTAGTGCAAAAGGTTTTTACCGCATTATAGCGCTGTTACAATATATGTTGTTAAGAGTGTTATAGAGCTGTTAAGAAAAAGTGTTTTTACGAGTGTTATAGCGCTTGTTAAGAGTGTTATAGTGTTGTTAAGAGACATAAGCTATAGTTGTTAGTGAGCGTTTTACGCAATATAGTGCTGTTACAATAAAGTGCTGTTGGCAATATATTGCTGTTAAGCATTACAGTGCTGTTAAAATCTTAAGTGTTTTTAAGAGCGATATAGCGTTGTTAATCATTACAGTGTTGTAAGAGTGTTACAGTTGTTAAGAGTGTTATAGTATTGTTAAGAGTGTGGAAATGTATAGTGAGAAGTGAGGGTGAAGAGGAGTGTGAGGTGTATAGTGAGGATGATGGGGATGAGGATGTGGATGTGTATAGTGAGGACTGTTGGTAGGAGATGTGGAGGTGTAAAGTGAGGAGTAATGGTGAGGAGGTGACGGTGTATAGTGACGAGATGGTGGAGAGTATGAGGGTGTATAGTGAAGAGGATGGTGAGGAGGTGTGTAGGTGTATCGTGAGGAGCGGTAATGAGGAGAAGGTATAGTTGTATAGTGAGGAGTGATGGTGATGAGTATGGGGGTGTATAGTGAGGAGAGGTGGTGAGGAGGATGTGGAGGTGTATGGAGGAGTGGTGGTGAGGAGCAATGTGGAGGTGTATAGTGAGGAGTGGTGGTGAGGAGGAGTGTAGAGGTAAAGTGAGTAGTAATGGTGGGAGGAGGAATGTGTGTGGTGTGTGAGGAGGTGGGAGGAGCAATGTGGAGGTGTATAGTGAGGTGGTGGTGAGGAGGAGTGTAGAGGTGTATAGTGAGGGTGGTGGTGAGGAGGAGTGTGATCTGTATAGTGAGGAGAATGGTGAGGAGGAATGTGGAGGTATAGTGAGGTGTGGGAGAGGAGGAGTGTGTAGTGTATAATGAGGATGATGGTGAGGAGTATGAGGTGTATAGATTATGATGGTGAGTAGGAGTGTGTAGGTGTATAGTGAGGTGCGGTAATGAGGAGAAGTGTATAGGTGTATAGTGAGGAATGATGGTGAGGAGTATGGGGTGTACAGTATAGTGAGCAGTGATGGTGAAGAGGAGTGTGGAGGTGTATAGTGAGGAGGTGGTGAGGAGGAGTGTGGAGGTGTATAGGAGATGGTGAAGAAGAGTGTGGAAGTGTATAGTGAGGTGAGGTTGAGGAGATATGGAGGTGTATAGTGAGGGATGATGGTGAGGAGGAGTGGAGGTGTATAGTGAGGACTGGTGGTAGGAGGAATGTGGAGGTGTAGAGAGGAGTAATGGTGAGGAGTGTGACGGTATAGTGAGGAGTGATGGTGAAGGATTGTAGAAGTGTATAGTGAGGAGTGATGGTGAGGAGGATGTGGAGGTGTATAGTGAGGAGTAATGGTGAGGTGTGGAGGTGTATATGAGGTGTAATGGTGAGGTGTGAGGGTATAGTGAGGGTGATAGTGAGGAGAGTGTGGAGGTGCATAGCGAGGGTGATGGTGGAGAGTGTGAGGTGTATAGTGAGGAGAATGGTGAGGAGTGTAGGTGTATAGTGAGGAGGATGGTGAGGAGGAGTGTGGAGGTGTATAGCGAGGACTGGTTGTGAGGAGGAGTGGAGGTGTATAGCGAGGGAGTGATGGTGAGGAGTGTGGAGGTGTCTAGTGAGGAGTAATGGTGAGTAGTTTGGCGGTGTATAGTGAGGGTGATGGTGAGGAGGTGTGGAGCTGTATAGTGTGAGGAATGTTGGTGAGGAGGAGTGCCAGGTATATAGTGAGGAATGTGGTGAGAGTGTGACGGTGTATAGTCAGGTGATGGTGGTCGCGTGTGGAGGTGTATAGTGGTGATGGTGAAGATTAGTGTGGAGGCGCATAGTGAGTGATGGTGAGTGTTGGTGAGGTGTGAGGTGTGAGGGTGTACAGTGAGGTGATAGTGAGAGTATGAGGATGTATAGTGAGGTGATGGTGAGGTTGAGGGTGTATAGTGAGAATGTGGTGAGTGATGGTGAGTAGTGATGGTTAGGAGTGTGGGGTGCATAGTGAGGTGATGGTGAGGTGTGGATGTATAGTGGTGATGGTGAGGTGTGAGGATGTATAGGAGTGGTGAGGTGTGGGGTGTATAGTGAGGTGATGGTGAAGTGTGAGGATGTATGGGATGGTGAGGTGTGAGGGTGTATAGTGAGGTGATGGTGAAGAGTGTGAGGATGTATAGGAGTGATGGTGAGGAGTGTGAAGGTGTATAGTGAGGAGTGATGGTGAGGAGTTTGAGGGTGTATAGTGAGGAGTAATGGTGAAGAGTGTGAGGATGTATAGTGAGGAGTGATGGTGAGGAGTGTGAGGATGTATAGTGATGAGTGATGGTGAGGTGTGTGAGGATGTATAGTGAGGAGTGATGGTGAGGAGTTTGAGGGTACATAGTGAGGAGTGGTGAAGAGTGTGAGGATGTATAGTGCGGAGTGATGATGAGGAGTAATGGTGATGATTATGATGATGATGATGATGATGATGATGATGATGATGAGGAGGAGGAGGAGGAGGAGGAGGGTGTGGGTGTAAGGTGAGGGGTAATAGGAATCATTAGAAAAACATTAACATTATTGTAAGTCTAAGGTCATTACTAATCCAAATAATGAATTAGGTCTAAGTATCCGACGAAAAAAGTATTCAATAATAATTCTTAATTATTTTAAGTATATTACTATTAGATAAACGATGTAAAAAAATATTCCACATTTTCTTATAAAATATTTGGTGTTGCTTGAAATTTGTTATGTGTGACTTGTAGCTGGATAACAAAATTAACCCATAGCTTTTCTGTAAGCGTTAGTTTAGGTTAGGATAGGTTAGGTCAGGCTTTCTGCAAGTGGTAGGAGCAGTGTGAAAACTGGAGTGTGTTAATAAACCTGAGGCGATGTGAACAGCGATGAACAAAAGAGGCACAGAGTCAACACACACACACAAGTATAGTAAAAGATTATACTCCTCTGGGGCGCTCATAACAACACTATAGCACTCATAACAACACTATAGCACTCATAACAATACTATAGCACTCATAACAACACTATAGCACTCATAACAACACTATAGCACTCCTTAACAACACTATAGCTCATAACAACACTATAACACTCATAACAACACTATAACACTCTTAACAAAACTATAATACTTAACAACACTGTAACACTCATAATAACATTATAACACTCATAACAACACTACAACACTCATATCAACACTATAACACTCATAACAACACTTACGCAACAATACTAACTATATCACTCTTACAAAACACTGTAACACTCTTAACAACACTATAACACTCTTAACAACACTATAATACTTAACAACACTCTAACACTTAACAGCACTATAATACTTAACAACACTATAACACTCTAACAAACACTATAACACTCTTAACAACACTATAATACTATTAACAACACTATAACACTCTTACAACACTATAACACTCTTAACAACGCTATAACATCTACAAACACTATAAGATTCTTAACAACACTATAATACTTAACAAATAATACAAACACCACAACACTATAACACTCTATATCAACACTATAACACCATAACAACACTATAACACCTAACAACACTATAATACTTAACAACACTCTAACACTTAACAGCACTATAATACTAACACTATAATACTCTTAACAACACTATAATACTCTTAACAACACTATAACACTCTTAACAACACTATAATACTAACAACACTATACTACATAACAAACACTATAACACTTAACAACACTATAATACTCTTAACAACACTATAACACTCTAACAACACTATAACACTCTTAACAACACTATAACACTCTTAATAAACACAAGCTATAACTCTAACAACGCTATAAACACTCATAACAACACTATAACACTCTTAACAACACTATAAACACTTAACAACACTATAATACTCTTAACAACACTAGAACACTAACAACGCTTATAACACTCATAACAACACTATAACACTCTTAACAACACTATAACACTTAACAACACTATAATACTTTTAACAACACTATAACACTTAACAACACTATAACACTCAACAACACTATAACACTTTTAACAACACTAACATTCTCAACACTATAACACTTAACAACACTATAACACTTAACAACTCGATAACACTCTTAACAACACTATAACACTATTAAGAACACTATAACACTTTTAACAACACATAACACCCTAACAACCTACTCTAACAACACTTAAACCATAACAACACTATAAAAACTGTTAACAACACTATAACACTCCTAACAACACTATAACACTCTTAACAACACTATAACACTCTTAACAACACTATAATACTTAACAACACTCTAACACTTAACAACACTATAATACTTAACAACACTATACACCTTTAACACTATAACACTCTTAACAACACTATAACAATTAACAACACTTTAACACTTAACAACACTATAACACTCTTAACAACACTATAACACTCTTAACAAAACTATAACAATTAACAACACTTTAATACTTAACAACACTATAACACTCTAAACAACAACACTATAACACTCTTAACAACGCAGCAAACATTCTCACAACACTATAACTCTTAACAACACTATAACACTTAACAACACTATAACACTTAACGACACTATAACACTTAACACTATAACACTGTTAACAACACCACAACACTCTTAACAACGCTATAACACTCTTACCAACGCTATAACTATCTAACAACGCTATAACACTTTTAACAACTCTATAACTCTCTTAACAACACTATAACACTCTTAACAACACTATAACACTCTTACCAACACAATAACACTTAAGGACACTATAACAATTTTAACAGTGCTATAACACTCTTAACAACACTATAACACTCTTAGCAACACTATAACACCTAACGACACTATAACACTCTTAACTACACTTTAACACTTAACACTATAATACTTAACAGCACTATAACACTCTTAACAACACTATAATCTTTAACAGCACTATAACACTCTTAACAACACTATAACACTCTTAACAACACTATAACACTTTTAACAATACTATAACACTCTTAGTAACACTATAACACTCTTGACAACATTATAACACTCTTAACAACACTATAACCTTTTAACAAACACTCTAACAACACTATAACACTAACAAACATATAACACTCTTATAACACTGTAACTTTCTTAACAACATTATAACACTCTTAACAACATTATAACACTCTTAACAACACTATAACTCTTAACAACGCTATAACACTCTTAACAACACTATAACACTCTTAACAACATTATAACCTCTTTAACAACACTATAACACTTTTAACAACACTATAACATTCTTAACAACACTATAACACTTTTAACTGCATTATAACACTCTTAACAACACTATAACACTCTTTAACAACACTATAACACTCTTAATAACACTATAACACTCTTAACAACGCTATAACACTTTTAACAACCCTATAATACTCTTAACAACACTCTTAACAACACTATAACACTCTTAACAGCCCCATTACACTACAAATAGCTCTATAACTATAGAAATAAAGTATTTGTAAACTGTATGCGTTTTGTTATTGTATTTACAATAATTACACACACAAGAGAAATTAATACTATCTGAAGTACATTTCGTTGTGTGTTTCTTTCTATGTTTCGTTCTGTTTCATCAGTGTGGTGAAATGGAACATTCCTGTGGATGATTTTCTTATAGTTTTTGTATACTTTTATTTTTTACTCATCTACAGGTATATCAGTAGTTTAAGGAAAAATATTAGCTGTTACTAAATATGCTGGTGCAAGTTAGGTTGTGCTGGAGTACATCTTTACAAAGGGGTAAAAAATTATGAGATATTATTCATTTGCTCGATGGATTGCGCTCGTCGGTCGTCACTTCTACTAATGACGTCATGGGTACCTCTGGCAAATGAAAACCACCTTTTTCTTCAGAATTATTTAAGTCCAAATAAAATCTTAAAAAAAGTGGTTGAGTATTTCATGACTTTTTTTGTTTGCGTGAAAAAGTACTTTATTAGAATCAATTGGAATTGATGGTGATCACTTAGAGGAATAGTTTTCTGCTTCCTTTAGGGCGGATAAAAAATTATTAGGATGATTGGAAAAGTACGAAGATGAGTAGTAAAGTTTTGAAGAGGATTGAATGGGAAAAGTATAAGAGGGATCCGAAATATGCGAGGAAAATTGGATATAAGATTAAGAAAGTGAAGGAAAGACCGAGGAAATGTGAGAAAAGTTAAGGTTGTGTGGGGGAACAATGAGGGAATAAGAGGAAGGCTGGTAGAGCCTGTGAAGAGCTGACAGAATGTGGAAAAGGATGAGAGGAAGCTGTAAAAAGATGTAAGAAGGGTTGAGTGTGAAAAATATTTGGAAAAGTTTGAGGTATCGGCTGGAGTAGAGAAAGTAAGGTGAAAAACTATACGAAAACGTGAGAAATGTTTTAAAAAGATCCGTGAACCACCCAGGGTAGTGAGGCTTAGGCGAGGACCTGCATGAAACATGAGAAATACTGTAATTGGGAACGTTTAACAAGCCATCTGAGATAATACACTTTGATCGGAAACTATAAAAAGGATTGATAAATATTACTCGAACGTATAAGACGCAACAAAACCCAACTGGGTCTCTAAAACCGAACTAGAATAGTGTTTGTGTTGAGGAATCAGACATGGCAGCTGGTGAAGTGTGGGGTGTGTTAGAGTGTGGTGTGGAGACTTGATAAATGATCTCAAAGTCACAACAGTAAGCGAAAAATTGGCTTCTGAAGAGTTGAGAGAATGTGTGGAGAGATGGCGAGGGTGTGGAGGAAGGAGTAAAATAGGTGTAGGAGGAGACAGAGAGAGGAGGAGGGGGGTTAGGGGGTTGAGTAAAGAGAAAGAGTGAAGGAAAGGAAGTTTTAGGGGGACAGTAAAGGAATTGAGGACAGAAGGAGGAGGTTTTGGTGGTCAGTAGAGGAGAGAGAGGGATGATGGGAGGGGGAGTAGAGAGGAAGGGGAGGGTAGTGAGGAAGGGAGGGGGTAGTGAGGAAGGGAGGAGGGGATCTTCAGGTCAGTGTGGTGGACTAGATAAAGTGGTCTCCAGAAACTCTAAAGCTCTGGGATAGTTGGCAGAGAAACCTAGGGGTAAGTTGTGCTGTTGAGAAGTGTGATGAGCCTGAACTGTAAGAAGGATTTAGAGAGTAGGGCAATTGTTACATGTTGGGAAGGAGACTATTACAGGGAGAATGACCTGAGGCAGAGTGGGGCAGGATAAAACTGTGTGTGGGCGTTGGGTAGGATAAGGCTGAGTGGGACTGCAGGTAAAATTGGGAAGAGGTTATCCTGACGCAGTGTTGCTTCAAGCATAGTGGAGGGGATTTGTGAAGGATGAGAAATATGACACTAGAATGGGTCTCTCAGACTGGATATATAAGTATGAGCAAGGAGACGCTCCAAAAGGGATTAAGAAAGAGGAGAGTGTGAAGGAGAACTGAAGCAGGAAGGAGGACTAATATATAGGGCAGAACAATAAGGGAAGGAGAAATGTGGGACAACGAAACAGACCCTCGTGGAATGGGAACTTGTCCAATTTGGTCAGTTTACCAGGAAATGGAACAGGTCAGAGGCGGACGTCAGCAACGGGAAGGACTCGTCCATCACCATCGACGAGGACAAGCACATCACCATCGACAGAGACCATGTCCCATCACCATAGACGTGGATGCCGTCCACCCATCACCATAGACGTGGACGCCGACGTCCCATCACCATCGACATACGTTCCATCACCCACGATGACACATAAGCGCCGCCGTCAACACTTAAACACGACAACAGGGGACCGTACAATGACACTCTCTCTCTACTTAACAGTAACGAGGTAAAAAATGTCAAAATCTAGAGACAGTTGGACCGAGTTAGAGTGGGAGGGGATGTCATGCATTGGAAAGAGCTGGAAGAGCAAATTAAGGCTAGAGGAAATATAAGATGGCGTGGAAAGGGGGAGGAGAATGTAGAACTGGATAGAAAAGGCAGTAGAGAGTAAAGGAGGATGGTCAAAGGAAGAGGCAGGGGGATAGGGACAGATGGAGGAGAGATACTGGCTGGTGTGACGGCAACACTGAAGGAAAGTTGGACAAGTTGAAGCTGTGAGGAGAAAAATGAGACAATGAGAAGGGTTGAGGTAAGGTAGGGAGACACAGGTAAGCTGGGGAGGTAAGGTAGTAAGGCTGAGAGCTGGGGTAGAATAGGGAGACTAGAGTAAGCCGAGATTGGGGTGGGGATGGGGCAAGGTAGGGAGGTTAAGAAGGTAAGCTCATAGTGATAAATCGGGAAAAGCTCACCAGATGATGGAGGCATGAAGACCAAAAAGAACATGGGAAGCTTAGTGAAGGTGTGGAGGGGTAGTGAGGGTGTAGAGGGGCAGTGGAGGTGTGGAGGGGTTAGCAAGGGTGTGGAGGGAGTAGTGTGGAGAGGAATGGTGAGGGGTGTGGAGGGGTGATGAGGTGTAGAGGGCAGTGGAGGTGTGGAGGTGCTGGGGTGTGGAGGGTGGTGAGGGTGTGGAGGGGCAGGTTTGGGTGTGTAGTGTTGAGTGTGGAGGTAGTGGGGGGTGTGAAGGGGTTGCCAAGGGTGTGGAGGGTTAACAACCTGCAGGAGGGATAGTGAGGTTGGAGGGGTAGTGAGGGGTGTGGAGGGTGAAGTGAGGTGGAGGGGGCAGAAAGAGTTTGGAGTGTGTAGTGTTAGTGTGGAGGGTAGTGGGGGTGTGAAGGGGTTACAAGGGGTGGAGGGGTTAGCAGCAGTGCGGAGGAATAGTGAGGGGTTGGAGGGGTAGTGAGGGTGTGGAGGGGGTGTGCAGGGGTGTGCAGGGGAAGTGAGGTGTGGAGGGGCAGTAGAGTTTGGAGTGTGTGGTGTTGAGTGTGGATGAGTGGGGGTGTGAAAGGGGTTAACAAGGGTGTGGAGGGGTTATGCAGGGTGTGGAGGGATAGTGAGGAGGCTGGAGGGGTGGTGAGGGGTGTGGAGGGATGGGGTGTGGAGGGTAGCAAGTGTGTGGAGGGGTAGTGAGGGGTGGAGGGTAGTGAGGGGTGTGGAGGGTAGCAGGGGTGTGGAGGGGCAGGAGGGTGGAGGGGTAGTGGAGGGTGTGGAGGGGTAGTGTGGGGTGTGGAGGGGGTGTGAAGGCAGTGGGGTGGATGGGCAGTGAGGTGTGGAGGGGCAGTGAGGGTGTGGAGGGGCAGCAGGGGTGGAGGCAGTGAGGGTGTGGAGGGCAGTGAGGGTGTGGAGGGGTAGGGGTGTGAAGGCAGTGGGGTGAAGGGGTAGGGGGTGAAGGGATAGTAAGGGTGTGGAGGAGCAAGTGTGGAGGGATAGTAAGGGTGTGGAGGGTAGTGAGGGTGTGGAGGATAGTGGGGGTGTGGAGGCAGTGAGGGTGTGAAGGGTAGTGTGAGGGGCAGGGGTGTGAAGGCAGTGGGGTGTGGAGGGGCAGGGGTGTGGAGGGATAGTAATGTGGAGGGGCAGTAGGGTGGAATAGTAAGGTGTGGAGGGGCAGTGAGGGTGGAGGCAGTGAGGTGGAGGGATAGTGAGGGTGTGGAGGGACAGTGAGGTGTGGAGGGGCAGTGAGGGTGTGAGGATAGTGAGGGCGTGGAGGGAGTGAGAGGGTGTGGAGGGCAGTGGGGGGTGTGGAGGAGTATGGATGGAGGCAGTAGCAAGGGGAGGGACAGTGTTGGTGGAGGGCAGTGAGGGTGTGGAGGGACAGTGAGGGTGTGAGGCAGTGAGGGTGTGGAGGGGTAGGGATGAGGGCAGTGAGAGTGTGGAGGGCAGTGAAGGTGTGGAGGGGCAGTGAGGTGTGGAGGGGTAGTGAGGTGTGGAGGCAGTGAGGTGTGGAGGGGTAGGGGATGTGGAGGCAGTGAGGGTGTGAAGGGCAGTGGAGGAGGTGGCGAGGGTGGGAGGGGCAGTGAGGGTGAGGCAGTGAGGGTGGAGGGGTAGTGAGGGTGTGGAGGGATAGAGGGTGTGGAGGCAGGGGTGTGGGAGGGTAGCAAGAGTGTGGAGGGCAGTGAGAGTGTGGAGGGTAGTGAGGGTGTGGAGGGATAGGAGGGCGTGGAGGGGCAGTGAGGGTGTGGATGGATAGTGAGGGTGTGGTGGAGTAGTAGCAAGGGTGGAGGGGCTGTGTGTGTGGAGGGGTGGGAGGAGGGGTAGTGGGGTGTGGAAGGGCAGCATGTGTGGAGGGGCAGGAGGGTGTGGAGGGCAGTAGCAAGGGTGTGGAGGGGCAGTGAGGGTGGGAGGACAGTGAGGTGTGGAGGGGCAGTGGGGTGGGAAGGGTAGCAAGAGGTGGAGGGGTAGTGAGGGTATGGAGGGATAGTGAGGGTGTGTGGAGGTGTAGTAGAAGGGATGGAGGGGTAGTGGGAGGGGTGTGGAGGGGTAGGAGGGTGTGGAGGGGTAGGTGAAGGGGCAGTGGGGGTGTGTGAAGGCAGTAGTGGAGGGGCAGTGAGGGGTGTGGAGGTAGTGAGGTGTGGAGGGGTAGTGAGGTGTGAGGAGTAGGTGGAGGGGCAGTGAGGTGTGGAGGGCAGTGGGGTGTGAAGGGGCAGTGGGGGCGTGAAGGGGTAGTGGGGTGTGAAGGGCTAGTAAGGGCATGGAGGGTAGCAGTGTGGAGGGATAGTAAGGGTGTGGAGGGGCAGTGAGGGTGTGGAGGATGTGAGGTTGTGGAGGGCAGTGAGGGTGAAGGGGAGGGGTGAAGGGCAGGGGGTGAAGGCAGTGGGGTGTGGAGGGCAGTGGGTGGAGGTGGAAGGAGTGGAGGGGCAGTAGGGGTGGATGACAGAAGGGGTGGAGGAGGAGTGAGGGTGTGGAGGGATAGTGAGGGTGTGGAGGGATAGGAGGGTGTGGAGGGACAGTGAGGGTGTGGAGGGCAGTGAGGGTGTGGAGGATAGTGAGGGGTGTGGAGGGTAGTGAGGTGTGGAGGGACAGTGGGGGTGTGGAGGGGTTAGTATGGTATGGAGGGGCAGGGGGTGTGGAGGGACAGTAAGGGGTGTGGAGGGCAGTGAGGGGTGGAGGGATAGTGAGGGTGGAGGGGCAGTGAGGGGTGTGGAGGGGTAGGGGGATGGGAGGGGCAGTGAGAGTGTGGAGGGGCAGTGAAGATGTGGAGGGCAGTGAGTGTGTGGAGGGGCAGTGAGGTGTGGAGGTGCAGTGAGGGTGGAGGGTAGGGGGATGTGGAGGGGGAAGTGAGGGTGAAGGGTAGTGAGGGTGTGGAGGGGTAGTGAGGGTGTGGAGGTAGTCAGGGTGTGGAGGGGCAGGAGGGTGGAGGGGCAGTAGGGTGGAGGCAGTGAGGGGAGGGGTAGTGAGGTGTGGAGACATTGAGGTGTGAGTGTGTAGTGAGGTGTGGAGGTGTGTAGTGAGGGTGTGGAGTGGCAGTGAGGGTGTGGAGGGGCAGGAGGGTGGAGGGGTAGTGATGGTGTGGAGGGGTAGTGAGGGTGTGGAGGGGCAGTGAGGGTGTGGAGGGATAGTGAGGGTGTGTTGGGGTAGTTAGGGTGTGGAGTGTGTAGTGAGGGTGTGGAGTGGTAGTGAAGGTGTGGAGTGGTAGTGGGGCTGTGGAGAGATATTGAGGATGTGGATGAGTAATGAGGGTGTGAAGGAATGGTTAGGTTGGAGGTGTAGTGAGTGTGTGGATGAGTAGCAGGGATGTGAAGGAATACAGAATGCAAGGAAAACAAATAAATTGGGGGAGAATTACAAAATATATAAAATAAAACATGTTGGGGAGGAAGACGATTGTTGTAAAATGAAGGAAAACAGAAAGGAATTTATTAGTAATAAAGATGATCCAACACAAGGGGAGAGAACAGGAGGAGGAGAATGTGGGAGAATATTGGCAGAGGAAGTAGGAGGAGGAGAGGTTAAATTATAGGTAGATGAATAGGAGGAGGAGAGTAAGTTAAGTAATAAGGTAGATGAAGTGAGGAGGAGGAGAGTAAGCGTATAGGGTAGATGAAGTGAGGAGGAGGAGAGTAAGTTAAGGATAAGGTAGACGAAGGAGGAGGAGGAGAGTAAGTTGACAGGGTAGATGAAGTGAGGAGGAGGAGAGTAAGTATAGGGTAGATGAAGTGAGGAGGAGGAGAGTAAGTTATGTAAGGTAGAGGAATGGAGGAGAGTAAGTTGGCAGTAAGGTAGAGGAAGTGAAGAGAGGGAGAGTAAGGTATAGGGTAAATGAAGTGAGGAGTGAGGAGAAGTTAAGTAACAAGGCAGAGGAAGTGAGGAGGAGGAGAGTAAGTTGTTATAGGGCAGATGAAGTGAGGAGGAGGAGAGTAAGTTAAGTAATATGGTAGGTGAAGTGAGGAGTGAGGAGAATAGTTAAGATAAGTTATGGAGTAGATGAAGTGAGGAGGAGGCGAGTAAGTTAAGTATAGGTATGGAAGTGAGGAGGAGGAGAGTGTTAAGATAAGTGTGGAGTAGATGAAGTGAAGAGTGAGGAGAGTAAGTTAAGTAAAGTTATAGGGCAATGAAGTGAGGAGTGAGGAGAGTAAGTTGATAAGTTATGAGTAGATGAAGGAGAGGAGGAGAGTAAGAAAGTATGAGGTGGGATTTAGTGTAGGAGTTAAGTCAGCATAGATAAATGCTAACAATATCAGATTAAGACATAATTTGTATTCTTTAACTAATAAGACAACACCTTGATTCGCCCTCTTTGTAATGGCACGTGATAATATATCTTTATACAATAAAAGAAACATTATCATCGGCAAAAGGAATTGACTGTGTATTTTTCGTTTTTTAGTAATTTTGGTCCAAATAATAAAACTACGTAGTATCTTTTTTAATTAACAGCTCACTAGTGGCGACGAAATAAACAGGAATATATTATCACGGATTTTATTTTGGTATTTTTGCAGTAACGACAGTAATAATTCTATATTTTTCTCGTAAATTATTATATCGACATCAGAGTCTCTTTAAAGAAACAATTTGTTAATGTCAACAGAAACTGCTTATAACGAAACCAATTCATAATTTAACAACAATTCAAAACGTTTATAACGAAACCACATTGTAATATCAAAAGCCAAAACCATTTTATAACGAAACAAAATCTGGCCTAGAATATCATACATATATGCGTAGTTACCATCATAACAATAACAGTTATGAAAAAATACATATAACAAAAAATTCAGCACCCCAAAATTCAGTTACATATTTTTGGGGGAAATTGCAGTGAGGTTTTACAATTGTATACATACCGATGGTTAGTTGTATTGTCTGTTAGGTTATTGTCTCTTTGTCTGTGCTGTATGTCCTTGTCGATGTTATTTTTTCGTTGTTCTTTGCTGCATTAGTCATTTTTATCTCTTATTTTGTCTGGCTGTCTACTTGTCTGTGTCTAGTTGTCACCCTGTCTATTTTTTCAATCTTCTCTGGACAAGAGGAAAAACATCAATTAAAGAAGGAATGAGAGAAGATAAATGAGAAAAGACAGTAACTGAGAAATTTACAAAACGCAAAGAAAATAAGGATAAAAGAAAGAGAAAGAGAGAGAGAGAGAGAGTGTGTGTGTGTGTGTGAAAATGAGAAAATGAGAAAGAGAGAGTAGAATAGGAAAGAAAGTGAAAAAGAGAGATAAAAGAGACTAAAAACAGAGAGAGGTTATGAAGAGAAGGATGAAAGAGCCTGAAAGAGTCCTGGCAGATTTTTTGTTATATGTCAAAAGCATAAAGTTTCATTGTGGGTGAAAAGGTGTGTGTGTGTGTGTGTGTGTGTGTGTGTGTGTGTGTGTGTGTGTGTGTGTGTGTTTGTGTTTGTTTTGTGTGTGTGTGTCTGTGTGCGTGTAGATGTTCATATGTTCATTGGTATAAAAATCGGTATCTACTAGACTTGAACGCCCTGGAGATAGCCTGGGGATGTCTATGTCTCTTTTCGGCCACATAATCCCATAGTCCTTCCAGTGTGAGCGGATGGTACTTGTAAATAATATTAAAGTGCATAAATTCCGTTTACTGAGGAAATTGCTCTGGGTAGTGACTGATACCAAAGGAGATATCATATTGAGACATCTGTAACAACGATTCTCACACACACACACACACACACACACACACACACAAAGACCAGCTCCCACAGTACCAGATCTAAAGTTAATATATATGTTGACTCTATGTTTCTTATGTTTTGTATTGAAAGCTTGTCAATCGTGTAACCCACTCCCCGATTCCACCATATGTAACTTATCATCTCTGTTCATTGTATATTTTCAGCCATCGGCTGCCATGTTATCTTAATAAACCGTTAATTATTATTACTATTATTATTTTTTTTACACACACACACACACACACACACAACACTAATACGATTCTGGCCTGAATATGACTCTTTGAAAGTGAAAAGTTCTCACTCATTACAGGTAGGAATGACGGTTTATGGTCGCAACAGAAACACTTAACTAAAATATAATCTTATTTGTGAATATTTATTAAAATAATATTAGAAGTGAGAAGCCCTTAAGTTTATTGATATGTATATTAAATTAACGAGACAGGTACAGGGGCATATGAACTGATATACGACATTAAGGGCGAAATGGAGAGGGCACACAAAAGGAGAGAGAGAGAGAGAGAGAGAGAGAGAGAGAGAGAGAGAGAGAGAGAGAGAGAGAGAGAGAGAGAGAGAGAGAGAGAGAGAGAGAGAGAGAGAGATGCACCAGAAAAAAGGGATATATAAAAAGGCAGGGAAACGGAGAGACAGATATACAGACAGACAGCTACAAGGATCATGTAAATTATCATTATATAATTTCAAAACAATTATTTTAAATTGATGCTGGTTTGGGATTTTAATGGGGACAAAATTACCTGTTTATTTAATCCCTAATGTTTATGCTGGCTTTAGAAAAACTGCGACAGCACGAGCAACCAACAAAGCCTGATGATCCTCCACCCACGCCAGAGGAACATCACCATTTTTACCTGAAGTCGATATCTCAGATGATCCACAAAAGGTAAAACAGGATACAGAAAGTGTTTTATTGACTCGTGTCTGACGTCACACTTCCAACACCATGAGTCAGTTTACCAACACCATGAGTTAGTCTAACACCGAGTTAGTCTACCAACACCATGAATCGTCTACCAACACCATGAGTCAGTCTACCAACACCATGAGTCAGTCTACCAACACCATGAGTCAGTCTACCAACACCATGAATCAGTCTACCAACACCATGAGTCAGTATACCATGAGTCAGTCTACCAACACCCCATGAGTCAGTCTACCAACAACATGAGTCAAGTCCACCAATCTCACCAACACCATGAGTCACACTACCAACACCATGAGTCAGTATACCAACACCATGAGTCGTCTACCAACACCATGAGCAGTCTACCAACAACATGAGCTGCCACCATCTACCAACACCATGAGTCACACTACCAACACCATGAGACAGTCTACCAACACCATGAGTCAGTCACCAACACCATGAATCAGTCTACCAACACCATGAGCAGCATATACCAACACCATGAGTCAGTCTACCAACACCATGAGTCAGTCTACCAACAACATGAGTCAGTCTACCAATCTACCAACACCATGAGTCACACTACCAACACCATGAGTCAGTATACCACACTATGAGTCAGTATACCAACACCATGAGTTGGCTCCACCAACACCATGAGTCAGTCTACCAACACCATGAGTCAGTATACCAACACCATGAGTCAGTCTACCAACACCATGAACAGTCCAACAACAACATGAGTCAGTCAACCAATCTACCAACACCATGAGTCACACTACCAACAATCCGAGTCGCACTACCAACACCATGAGTCAGTCTACCAACACCATGAGTCACACTACCAACACCATGAGTCGCACTACCAACACCATGAGACAGTCTACTAACACCATGAGCCGGCCTACCAACACCATGAGTTAGTCACCAACAACATGAGTCAGTCTACCAACACCATGAGTCAGTCTACCAACAACATGAGTCAGTCTACCAACACCATGAGTCAGTATACCCAACACCATGAGTCACACTTTCAACGACATGAATCAGTCTACCAAATCCATGAGTCAGTCTACCAACACCATGAGTTAGACTACACCATGAGTCAGTCTACCAACACTATGAGTCACCAACACCATGAGTCAGTCTACCAACACCATGAGTCAGTCTACCAACACCATGAGTCAGTCCACCAACAACATGAGTCAGTCTACCAACACCATGAGTCAGCCTACCAACACTATGAGTCAGTCTACCAACACTATGAGTCAGTCTACCAACACTATGAGTCAGTCACCAACACCATGAGTCAGTCTACCAACACCGAGTTAGACTACTAACACCATGAGTCAGTCTACCAACACTAGTGAGTCAGTCTACCAACACTATGAGTCAGTCTACCACACCATGAGTCAGTCTACCAACACCATGAGTCAGTCTACCAACAACATGAGTCGTCTACCAACACCATGAGTCAGTCTACCAACACCATGAGTCAAAGGATTCTTAATTTATACATAACAGGAACAATTTAACGTGTTAATTACGTCCAGACCTGAAGTTTATACCTACAGTATTTCCAGGTAGAGAACCACACAAGCCGTGACTCGTACGGGATAACCTCCATGAAAGTTGTAAAACTGTCTCGAGTTGGCATTAACACTGGCCCGTAAGAGATATCGTATGATTTCGATAATGATCACAACCGATTGAAATTGATGATATGGCGGACATTCTAACTATACAACAAAATTTCACATAAACAGCATCATTTTTTTAGAACGGTTCAAGTTTTGATTTCATCTAGGACATTCTAGACACATATCATAGGTCCGACTTAAAAGCTAATGCCACTGCATCTAGTTCTAACATGTAGACTCTAAAAGGAACATGGTGTCCTTAACTCTGCATGGTTACACAGCGACAGAAGATATACAGTAGCCGGAGTCTTAGCTGGACACGCCAAACCGCTGAACGTGTCACGACCAACACAATTATCAACTTTAGGGCACAAACTTGCTCTGATCAAGACTGTTAAAGTTTCGTTGCAAGTTTCGTCGTAGCGAGGATACAAGATCGCGCCTTTGCTTGCAGTAGTCGCAGCCTAATTTCGACACCAATTTGGCCCCATCTTTATAGTTTAAGGAACCATTTTACGGGTTATGAGTTGGTTATACCGTGTTAGGGGATGTGTGTATAGGATATGTTAATGATGTTTGTGTGTGTGTGTGTGTACGGATATGCTGACACTATACACACATAGACACCGTTAACGTTCACAGGTACACACATAGACACACTGTTAACGTTCACAGTACACACATAGAAACACTGTTAACGTTCACAGTACACATAGACACACTGTTAACGTTCACAGTAAAAACATAGACACACTGTTAACGTTCACAGTATACCACATAGACACACTGTTAACGTTCACAGTACACAATAAAGACACACTGTTAACGCTCACAGTACACCTATAGACACACTGTTAACGTTCACAGTAATAATAACATAGACACACTGTTAACGTTCACAGTACACACACACATAGACACACTGTTAACGTTCACAGTAATACACACATAGACACACTGTTAACGTTCACAGTACACATAGACACACTGTTAACGTTCACAGTACACACATAGACACACTGTTAACGTTCACAGTACACAGCAACACGTAACCGAACGAAGCACAATTTGA
>NW_024731901.1:0-4110 GCF_018991925.1 Homarus americanus | reverse complement strand
CCACTGACAATCACTGGTATACCTCTGACACTCCCAGGTACACCGCTGACACTGCCAGGTACACCTCCGACACTCACAGGTACACCTCCGACACCCCCAGGTACACTTTTCACAGTCCCATGTACACCTCCGACACTCCCAGGTACACCTCTGACACTCCAAGGTACACCTCTGACTCTCCCAGGTACAGCTCTGACACTCCCAAGTACTCCACTGACATTCCCTGGGACCCCTTTGACACTGCCAGGTACACCTCTGATAATCCCAGGTTCTCCTGTGACACTCCCAGGTACACCTCCGACACTCCCAGGTACACCTCTGACACATACAGGTACACCTCCGATATTCCCAGGTACACTTCCGATATTCCCAGGTACCCCTCTGATACTCCCAGGTACACCTTTGAGACTTCCATGTATCCACTGACACTCCCTGGTACACCTCTGACATTCCCAGTTACACCTCCGAGACTCCCAGTTACACCTCTGACACTCCCAGGTACTCCTCTGACACTCCCTGGTACACCTCCGATATTCCCAGGTACACCTCCGATATTCCACGGTACACCTCCGATACTCCCACGTACACCTTTGAGACTCCTAGGTACTTCACTGACACTCCCTGGTATACCTCTGACATTCCCAGGTACACCTCCGATATTCCCAGGTACACCTGATATTCCTATGCAGGTACACCTCCGATACTCCCAGGTACACCTTTGAGACTCCCAGGTACTTCACTGACACCCCTGGTATACTCCTTGATATTCCCCAGGTACACCTCTGACACTCCCAGGTACACCTCTGATACTCCTAGGTACACCTCTGACACTCCCAGGTCCGCCTCCGACACCCCCAGGTACAACTCCGACACTCCTAGGTACACCTACGATATTCCCAGGTACACCTCCGATATTCCAAGGAACACCTCACATACTCACAGGTACACCTTTGAGACTCCCAGGTACTCCACTGACACTCCCTGGTACATCTCTGACATTCCCAGTTACACCTCCGACACTCCCAGTTACACCCCTGACACTCCCAGGTACACCTCCGATACTCCCAGGTACACCTCTGACACTCCAAGGTACACCTCAGACACTCCCAGGTACACCTTTAACACTCCCAGGTACACCTCTGACACTCCCAAGTACACCTCTGACACTCCCACGTACACCTTTGACACTCCCAGGTACTCCACTGACATTCCCTGTTACACCTATGCCACTCCCAGGTACACCTCCGACACTCCCAGATACACCTCTGGCCTCCCAGGTTCATCTCCGACCTCTCCCAGATACCTCTGACACTCCCAGGTACACCTCTGACACTCCCAGGTACACCTCTGACACTCCCAGGTACCCCCTATGAGCCTCCTACTGGGCCTCGCTGACACTGCCAGTTACACCTCAGACACTTCCAGGTACACCTCAGACACTGCCTGGTACACCTCAAACACTCCTAGGCACACCTCAGACACTCCAAGGTGCACCTCTGACACTCCCAAGTGCACCTCTGACATGCCTAGGCACACCTCTGACACACCAAGGTACACCTCAGACACTCCCAGGTACACCTTTGACACTCCCAGGTACACCTCTGACACTCCCAAGTACACCTCTGACACTCCCAGGTACACCTTTGACACTCCCAGGTACTCCACTGACATTCCCTGTTACACCTATGCCACTCCCAGGTACACCGCTGACACTGCCAGGTACACCTCCGACACTCCCAGGTACACCTCAGACACTCCCAGGCACACCTCAGACGCTCCAAGGTGCACCTCTGACACTCCCAAGTGCACCTCTGACATGCCTAGGCACACCTCTGACACTCCAAGGTGCACCTCTGACACTCCCAAGTGCACCTCTGACATGCCTAGGCACACCTTTGACACTCCCAGGTACACCTCAGACACTCCCAGGTACACCTTTGACACTCCCAGGTACACCTCTGACACTCCCAAGTACTCCATTGACATTCCCTGGTACACCTCTGACACTCCCAGGTACACGTCCGACACTCCCAGATACACCTCTGACACTCCCAGGTACATCTCTGACACTCCCAAGTACACCTCTGACACTGCCAGGTACACCTCTGACAATCGCAGATACTCCTGTGACACTCCCAGGTACACCTCCGACACTCCTTGGTACACCTCTGACACTCCCAGGTACACCTCCAATATTCCCAAGTACACCTCCAATATTCCCAGGTACACCTCCGATACTCCCAGGTACTCCACTGACACTCCCTGGTACACCTCTGACATTCCCAGTTACACCTCCGACACTCCCAATTACACCACTGACACTCCCAGGTACACCTCTGACACTCCCAGGTACACCTCTGATACTCCCAGGTATACCTCCTGACCTCCCAGGTACACCTCCGATACTCCCGGGTACACCTTCGATACTCCCAGGTACACCTCTGACGCGCACTCCCAGGTGCTCCTCGGCACTCCAGGCACACCTCCGATATTCCCAGGTACCACACCTCCGATATTCCCAAGTACGCCTCCCGATGCCTCCCAGGTACACCTTTGAGACTCCCAGGTACTTCACTGACACTCTGGTATACCTCCTGACATTCCCAGGTACACCTCTGACACTCCCAGGTACACCTCTGATACTCCTAGGTACACCTCTGACACTCCTAGGTCCGCCTCCGACACTCCCAGGTACAACTCCGAAACTCCTAGGTACACCTACGATATTCCCAGGTACACCTCCGATATTTCAAGGTACACCTCAGATACTCACAGGTACACCTTTGAGACTCCCAGGTACTCCACTGACATTCCCAGTTACACCTCCGACATTCCCAGTTACACCTCCGACACTCCCAGTTACACCCCTGACACTCCCAGGTACACCTCCGATACTCCCAGGTACACCTCTGACACTCCCAGGTACTCCTCTGACACTCCCTGGTTCACCTCTGAGACTCCCAGGTACACCTCTGACAATCCCTGGTACACCTCAGATATTCCCAGGTACACCTCCGATACTCCCAGGTACACCTCTGATACTCCCAGGTACACCTCTGACACTCTCAGGTCCGCATCCGACACTCCCAGGTAATAACCTCGGACACCCCTGCACACCCCCACACCCCAGGTACCCCACTGACATTCCCAGGTACACCTCTGACACCCCAGGCACACCTCCGACACTCCCAGATACACCTCTGACACTCCCAGGTTCATCTCCGACACCCCAGGCACATTCCTGACACTCCCAGTACACCCTGGACACTGCACACCTCTGACACTCCCAGGTACACCTCTGACACTCCTAGGTACCTCTGTCACTCCCTGGTACACCTCTAACACCCCAGGTGCACCGCTGACACTCCCAGGTACACCGCTGAATACTGCCAGTTACACCTCAGACACTTCCAGGCACACCTCAGACACTGCCCAGGCACACCCCAGACACTCCCAGGCACACCCCCAGACACTCCCCAGGCACACCCCACACTCCCCAAGTGCACCCTCTGACATGCCCAGGCACACCTCTGACACTCCCAGGCACACCCTGAGACACCCCAGGCACACCTTGACACCCCAGGCACACCCCTGACACTCCCAAGCACACCTCTGACACTCCCAGGCACTTGACACTCCCAGGTACACCACTGACATTCTCTGTTACACCTATGCCAACCGTGCACACCGCTGACACTCCCAGGCACACCCCTGACACCCCAGGTACACCTCAGACACCAACAGGCACACCTCACACCCAGGCACACCTCGACACTCCCAGGCACACCTCCTGACACTCCAGGCACACCTCTAACACTCCCATGCACACCCCGACACTCCCCAGGTACAACTCTGACACACTCCCAAGTACTCCATTGACATTCCCTGGTACACCTCTGACACTCCCAGGCACACGTCCGACACTCCCAGATACACCTCTGACACTCCCAGGCACATTCCCTGACACTCCCAGGCCACCTCTGACACTGACAGGTACACCTCTGACACTCCCAGTGTAATGATTGTTTGTCAGACCAAAGCTACAGCCCAGAATTATGTCATCACAAGTAACAGCAAGCACTACAGACCTCGTGGCACCACCATCCCGGG
>NW_024731900.1:0-27787 GCF_018991925.1 Homarus americanus | reverse complement strand
AAGGCCCCTAATCGAGTATAACAAAGTCCCCTGATTGAGTATAACAAAGTCCCATGATCGAGTATACCAAAGTCCTCTGGTTGAGTATAACAAAGTCCCCTGATCGAGTATAACATATCCCCTGATCGAGTATAACTAAGTCCTCTGGTCGAGTATAAAAAAGTTTCCTGATCGCGTATAACAACGTCCTCTGGTCGAGTATAACAAAGTCCCCTGATCAAGTACAACAAAGGCCCCTCATTGAGTATAACAAAGTCCATTGGTCAAATATAAAAAAGACCCCTGCTCGAGGATAACAAACTCCCCTTCTCGAGTATAACAAAGTCCCCAGATCGAGTATAACAAAGGCCCCTCAGTGAGTATAACAAAGTCCATTATTCAAGTATAAAAAAGTCCCCTGATCGAGTATAACAAAGTCCCCTGGTCGAGTATAACACAGTCCCCTGATCGAGTATAACAAAAGCCCCTCATCGAGTATTGCAAAGTCCATTGGTCAAATATAGTAAAGTATGACTGATCGAGTATGACAAAAGTCCCCTGATTAATTATAAAAAGTCCCTGGTCGAGTATAACAAAGTCCCTGGTTGAGTATAAATAAAGTCCCCTTGATCGAGTATAACATATCCCCTGATCGAGTATAACAAAGTCCTTGGTCGAGTATAAAAAAGTCCCCTGATCGAGTATAACAAAGGCCCCTCATCGAGTATAACAAACTTCTCTGACCGAGTATAACAAAGGCCTCTGGTCGAGCATAACAAAGTCCCCTGATCCTAGTATAACAAAGCCCCTTGAACAAATATAACAAAGTCTCCTGATCCTAGTATAACAAAGCCCCCTGGACGAGTATAACAAAGTCCCCAGATCGAGTATAACACATCCGCTGATCGAGTATAACAAAGTGTAATGGCACAGTATAACAAAGTCCCTAGATCGAGCATAACAAAGGCCTCTGGTCGAGTATAACAAAGTCCTCTGGTCGAGAATAACAAAGTCCCCTGATACTAGTATAACAAAGTCGTAGGGTCGAGTATAACAACGAACCCTGATCGAGTATAACAAAATCTCCTCATCGAGAATAACAAAGTCCCCTGATCGAGTATAACAAAGTTCTCTTATCGAGTATACCAAAGTCCGGTGATTGAGTATAACAAAGGCCCATGGTCGAGTATAACAAAGTCACCTGATCGAGTATAACAAAAGTCCCCTGATCGAGTATAACAAAGTCCCCTAATCGAGTATAATAAAGTCCCCTGGTCCAGTATAACAAAGTCCGCTGATCGAGTATAACATATCCCCTGATCGAGTATAACAAAGTCCTCTGAACGAGTATAACAAAGTCCCCTGATTGAGTATAACAAAGTCATCTGCTCGAGTATAACAAAGTCCCCTGATCGAGTATAACAAAGTCCCCTGATCGAGTATAACAAAGCCCCTTGGACGAGTTTAACAAAGTCCCCTGATCGAGTATAACAAAGTCCCCTGATCGAGTATAACAAAGTCTCATGGCCCAGTATAACAAGGTCCCCAGATCGAGCATAACAAAGTACCCTGATCGATTATAACAAAGTCCCCTGACCGAGTATAACAAAGGCATCCGGTCAGGTATAACAAAGTCCCCTGGTCGAGTATAGCAAAGTCCGATAATCAAGTATAACAAAGTCCCCTGGCCCAGTATAACAAAGTCCCCAGATCGAGCATAACAAAGTACCCTGATCGAGTATAACAAAGTCCCCTGATCGAGTATAACAAAGCCCCCTGGAAAGGTATAACAAAGTCCCCTGATCGAGTATAACAAAGTCTCCTGATCGAATATAACAAAGTCCCCTGGTCTAGTATAACAAAGTCCCCTGATCGAGTATATAACAAAAGTCTCAATTTAATAATAGAGCAAAGTCCATTGGTCAAATATAGGAAAGTCCATCGATCGAGTATGACAAATCCCATGATTACTTATAAAAAGTCCCCTGGTCCAGTATAAAGTCCCCTGATGGAGTATATACCAAAAGTCCCCTGATCGAGTATAACAAATTCCCCTCGTTCGAGTATAACAAAACCCCCTGATAAAGTATAACAATGGCCCCTGATCGAGCATAACAAAGGCCCCTGGTCGAGTATAACAAAGCCCTCTGATCAGGTATAACAAAGTCCCCTGATCGAGAATAACAAAGGCCCCTAATCGAATCTAACAAAGTCCCCTGATCGAGTTTAGCAAAGGCCCTTGATCGCGTATAAGAAATGCCCCTCATCGAGTATAACAAAGTTCCCTTTATCGAGTATAACAAAGTCCCTGGTCGAGTATTACAAATTCCCCTGATCGAGTATAACAATGCCCCCTGGTCGAGTATAACAAAGTCCCCTGGTCGAGTATAACAAAGTCCCCTGATCGAGTATAACATATCCCCTGATCGAGTATAACAAAGTCCAATGGTCGAGTACAAAAAAGTCCCTTGATCGAGTATAACAAAGGCCCCTCATCGAGTATAACAAAGTTCCCTGACCGAGTATAACAAAGGCCTCTGGTCGAGCATTACAAAGTCCCCTAATCCTAGTATAACAAAGCCCCTTGAACGAGTATAACAAAGTCTCCTGATCCTAGTATAACAAAGCCCCCTGGACGAGTATAACAAAGTCCCCAGATCGAATATAACACGTCCGCTGATCGAGTATAACAAAGTGTAATGGCACAGTATAACAAAGTCCCTAGATCGAGCATAACAAAGTCCCCTGATCGATTATATCAAAGTCCCCTGACCGAGTATAACAAAGGCCTCTGGTCGAGTATAACAAAGTCCCCTGGTCGAGAATAACAAAGTCCCCTGATACTAGTATAACAAAGTCCTAGGGTCGAGTATAACAACGAACCCTGATCGAGTATAACAAAACCTCTTCATCGAGAATAAGAAAGTCCCCTGATCGAGTATAACAAAGTTCTCTTATCGAGTATACCAAAGTCCGGTGATTGAGTATAACAAAGGCCCATGGTCAGGTATAACAAAGTCTCCTGATCGAGTATAACAAAAGTCCCCTGATCGAGTATAACAAATTCCCCTAATCGAGTATAAAAAAGTCCCCTGGTCCAGTATAATAAAGTCCGCTGATCGAGTATAACATATCCCCTGATCGAGTATAACAAAGTCCTCTGAACGAGTATAACAAAGTCCCCTGATTGAGTATAACAAAGTCCCCTGCTCGAATATAACAAAGTCCCCTGATCGAGTATAACAAAGTCCCCTGATCGAGTATAACAAAGCCTTTTGGACGAGTTTAACAAAGTCCCCTGATCGAGTATAACAAAGTCCCCTGATCGAGTATAACAAAGTCTCATGGCCCAGTATAACAAGGTCCCCAGATCGAGCATAACAAAGTACCCTGATCGATTATAACAAAGTCCCCTGACCGAGTATAACAAAGGCATCCGGTCAGGTATAACAAAGTCCCCTGGTCGAGTATAGCAAAGTCCGATAATCAAGTATAACAAAGTCCCCTGGCCCAGTATAACAAAGTCCCCTGATCGAGCATAACAAAGTCCCCTGATCAAGTATAACAAAGTCCCCTGATCGAGTATAACATATCCCCTGATCGAGTATAACAAAGTCCTCTGAACGAGTATAACAAAGTCCCCTGATTGAGTATAACAAAGTCCCCTGCTCAAGTATAACAAAGTCCCCTGATCGAGTATAACAAAAGCCCCTCATCGAGTAGAGCAAAGTCCATTGGTCAAATATAGGAAAGTCCACTGATCGAGTATGACAAAATCCCATGATTACTTATAAAAAAGTCCCCTGGTCCAGTATAACAAAGTCCCCTGATGGAGTATAACAAAGTCCCCTGATCGAGTATAACAAATTCCCCTTATCGAGTAAAACAAAGTCCCCTTATAGAGTATAGCAAAGTCCGGTCATCGAGTATAACAAAGGCCCCTGGTCGAGTATAACAAAGTCCCCTGTTCGAGTATAACATATCCCCTGACCGAGTATAACAAAGTCCTCTGGTCGAGTATAACAAAGTCCCCTGTTCGAGTATAACAAAGCCCCCTGGTCGTGTATAACCAAGTCCCCTGGTCGAGTATAACAAAGCCCCCTCATCGAATATAACAAAGGCCCCTCATCGAGTATATCAAAGTCCCCAGATTGAGTATAACAAAGTCCCCTGATCGAGTATAACAAAGTCCTCTGGTTGAGTATAACAAAGTCCCCTGATCGAGTATAAAAAAGTCCCCTGATCGCGTATAACAAAGTCCCCTGGTCAAGTATAAGAAAGTCTCCTGATCGAGTACAACAAAGGCCCCTCATTGAGTATAACAAAGACCATTTGTCACGTATAAAAAAGTCCCCTGCTCGAGTATAACAAAGTCCCCAGATCGAGTATAACAAAGGCCCCTCATCGAATATAACAAAGTCCATTGGTAAAGTATAAAAAAGTCACCTTGTCGAGTATAACAAAGTCATTGATCGAGAATAACAAAGTCCCCTGATCGAGTATAACAAAGCCCCCTGGACGAGTATAACAAAGTCCCCTGATCGAGGATAACAAAGTCCCTGATCGAGTATAACAAAGTCCCCTGGTCCAATATAACAAAGACCCTGATCGAGTATAACATATCCCCTCATCGAGTATAACAACGTCTCCTGGCGCAGTATAACAAAGTCCCCAGATCGAGCATAACAAAGTCCCCTGATCGATTATAACAAAGTCCCCTGGTCGAGTATAACAAAGGGCCCTTATAGAGTAAGACAAAGTCCCTTGATCGAGTATAAGAAAGTTCCCTAGTCCTAGTATAACAAAGCCCACTGGACGAGTATAACAAAGACCCCTGAACCGAGAATAACAAAGTCCCCTGATCTAGTATAACAAAGGCCCCTGATCGAGTATAAGAAAGGCCCCTCATCGAGTATAACAAAGTCACCTGATCGAGTATAACTAAGCCGCCTAATCGAGTATAACAAAGTCCCCAGGTCGAGTATAACAAAGTCCCCTATTCGAGTCTAACAAATTCCCCTTATCGATTATAACAAATTCCCCTTGTCGAGTATTACAAAGACCCCTTATCGAGTATAACAAACTCCGGTGATCGAGAATAACAAAGGCCCCTGGTCGAGTATAACAAAGTCCCCTGATCGAGTATAACAAAAGTCCCCTGATCGAGTATAAAAAAGTCCCCTGGCCCTGTAAAACAAAGTCCCCATATCGAGCATAACAAAGTCCCCTGATCGATTATAACAATATCCCCTGGTCGAATATAGCAAAGGGCCCAGATCGAGAAAGACAAAGTCCCCAGATCGAGTATAACAAAGTCCCCTGATCGAGTATAACAAAGACCCCTGGACGAGTATAACAAAGTCCCCTGATCGAGTATAACAAAGTCCCCTGATCGAGTATAACAAAGTCCCCTGGTCCAGTAAAACAAAGTCCCCTGATCGAGTATAACATATCCCCTGATCGAGTATAACAAAGTCTCCTGGCCCAGTATAACAAAGTCCCCAGATCGAGCATAACAAAGTCCCCTGATCGATTATAACAAAGTCCCTGACCGAGCATAACAAAGTCCCCTGATACTAGTATAACAAAGTCCCCTGATCGAGTATAAAAAAGTCCCCTGGCCCAGTATAACAAAGTCCGCATATCGAGCATAACAAAGTCCACTGATCGATTATAACAAAGTCCCCTGGTCGATTATAGAAAAGGGCCCTGATCGAGTAAGACAAAGTCCCCTGATCGAGTATAACAAATTCCTCTTATCGAGTATAACAAAGTCCCCTTATCGAGTATAACAAAGTCCCCTGATCGAGTATAACAAAGGACCCTGGTCGAGTATAAC
This sequence comes from Homarus americanus, assembly GCF_018991925.1. Classification (NCBI taxonomy): domain Eukaryota; kingdom Metazoa; phylum Arthropoda; class Malacostraca; order Decapoda; family Nephropidae; genus Homarus; species Homarus americanus. The sequence continues at coordinate 21,969 of NW_024731900.1, read as the reverse complement.
AAAGTCCCCTGATCGAGTATAACAAAAGTCCTGATCGAGTATATCAAAGGCCCCTGGACGAGTATAACAAAGTCCCCTGATCGAGTATAACAAAAGTCCCTTGATCGAGTATAACAAAGTCCCCTGGTAGAGTATAGCAAAGTTTTCTTATCGAGTATAACAAAGGCCCCTGGTCGAGTATAACAAAGTCCTCTCATCGAGTATAACAAAATTTCCCTTATCGAGTATAACAAAGTCCCCTAATCAAGCATAGCAAAATCCCCTCATCGAGTATAACATATCCCCTGATCGAGAATAAAAAAGTCCTCTGGTCGAGTATAACAAAGTCCCCTCATCGAGTATAACAAAGTCCCCTGGTCGAGTATAACAAGGTCCCCTGATCGAGGATAACAAAAGCCCCTCATCGAATATAACTAAGTCCCCTGATTGAGTATAACAAAGTCCCCTGTTCGAGTATAACAAAGTCCTCTGGTTGAGTAAAACAAAGTCCCCTGATCGAGTATAACATATCCCCTGATCGAGTATAACATATCCCCTGATCAAGTATAACAAAGTCCTCTGGTCGAGTATAAAAAAGTCCCCTGATCGCGATTAACAAAGTCCCCTCATCGAGTATAACAAAGTCCCCTGGTCGAGTATAACGAAGTCCACTGATCGAGTATAACATATCCCCTGATCAAGTATAACAAAGTCCTCTGGTCGAGTATAAAAAAGTCCCCTGATCGCGATTAACAAAGTCCCCTCATCGAGTATAACAAAGTCCCTTGATCGAGTATACCAAAGGCCCCTCATTGAGTATAACAAAGTCCATTGATCAAGTATAAAAATGTCCTCTGGTCGAGTATAACAAAGTCCTCTGATCTTGTATAACAAAGTCCTCTGGTCGAGTATAAAAAAGTCCCCTGATCGAGTATAATAAAGTCCCCTTCTCGAGTATAACTAAGTCCTTAGATCGAGTATAACAAAGGCCTCTCATCTAGTATAACGAAGTCCATTGGTCAAGAATAAAAATGTCCAATGGTCGAGTATAACAAAGTCCCCTCATTGAGTATAACAAAGCCCCATGCTCGAGTATGAGAAAGTCCCCTGATCGGGTATAACAAAGTCCCCTGATCGAGTATAACAAAGGCCCCTGATCGAGTCCAAAAAAGGCCCCTAATCGAGTATAACAAAGTCCCCTGATCTAGTATAACAAAGGCCCCAGATCGAGAATAACAAAGGCCCCTCATCGAGCATAACAAAGTCCCCTGATCAAGTATAACAAAGCCGCCTAATCAAGTATAACAAAGTCCCCTGGTCGAGTATAAAAAAGTTCCCTTATCGAGATAACAAATTCCCCTTATCGAGTATAACAAAGTCCCCTGATCGAGTATAACAAAGTCCCTTGATCGAGTATAACAAAGCCCCTTGGACGAGTATAACAAAGTCCCCTGATCGAGTATAACAAAGTCCCCTGATCGAGTATAACAAAGTCCCCTGGTCGAGTATAAAAAAGTTCCCTAATCGCGTATAACAAAGTCGTCTGGTCGAGTATAACAAAGTCCCCTGATCAAGTACAACAAAGGCCCCTCATTGAGTATAACAAAGTCCATTGGTCAAATATACAAAAGACCCCTGATCGAGTATAACAAACTCCCCTTCTCGAGTATAACAAAGTCCCCAGATCGAGTATAACAAAGGCCCCTCAGTGAGTATAACAAAGTCCATTGGTCAAGTATAAAAAAGTCCCCTGATCGAGTATAACAAAGTCCTCTGGTTGAGTATAACAACTTCCCCTGATCGAGTATAACAAAGTCCCCTGGTCGAGTATAACACAGTCCCCTGATCGAGTATAACAAAAGCCCCTCATCGAGTATTGCAAAGTCCATTGGTCAAATATAGTAAAGTACACTGATCGAGTATGACAAAGTCCCCTGATTAATTATAAAAAAGTCCCCTGGTCGAGTATAACAAAGTCCCCTGGTTGAGTATAACAAAGTCCCCTGATCGAGTAAAACATATCCCCTGATCGAGTATAACAAAGTCCTCTGGTCGAGTATAAAAAAGTCCCCTGATCGAGTATAACAAAGGCCCCTCATCGAATATAACAAAGTTCCCTGACCGAGTATAACAAAGGCCTCTGGTCGAGCATAACAAAGTCCCCTGATCCAAGTATAACAAAGCCCCTTGGACAAGTATAACAAAGTCTCCTAATCCTAGTATAACAAAGCCCCCTGGACGAGTATAACAAAGTCCCCAGATCGAGTATAACACATCCGCTGATCGAGTATAACAAAGAGTAATGGCACAGTATAACAAAGTCCCTAGATCGAGCATAACAAAGTCCCCTGACCAAGTATAACAAAGGCCTCTGGTCGAGTATAACAAAGTCCCCTGGTCGAGAATAACAAAGTCCCCAGATACTAGAATAACAAAGTCCTAGGGTCGAGTATAACAACGAACCCTGATCGAGTATAACAAAACCTCCTCATCGAGAATAACAAAGTCCCCTGATCGAGTATAACAAAGTTCTCTTATCGAGTATACCAAAGTCCGGTGATTAAGTATAACAAAGGCCCATGGTCGAGTATAACAAAGTCTCCTGATCGAGTATAACAAAAGTCCCCTGATCGAGTATAACAAATTCCCCTAATCGAGTATAAAAAAGTCCCCTGGTCCAGTATAACAAAGTCCGGTGATCGAGAATAACATATCCCCTGATCGAGTATAACAAAGTCCTCTGAACGAGTATAACAAAGTCCACTGATTGAGTATAACAAAGTCCCCTGCTCGAGTATAACAAAGTCCCCTGATCGAGTATAACAAAGTCCCCTAATCGAGTATAACAAAGCCCCTTGGACGAGTTTAACAAAGTCCCCTATTCGAGTATAACAAAGTCCCCTGATCGAGTATAACAAAGTCTCATGGCCCAGTATAACAAGGTCCCCAGATCGAGCATAACAAAGTCCCCTGATCGATTATAACAAAGTCCCCTGACCGAGTATAACAAAGGCATCCGGTCAGGTATAACAAAGTCCCCTGGTCGAGTATAGCAAAGTCCGATAATCAATTATAACAAAGTCCCCTGGCCCAGTATAACAAAGTCCCTTGATCGAGCATAACAAAGTCCCCTGATCAAGTATAACAAAGTCCCCTGATCGAGTATAACATATCCCCTGATCGAGTATAACAAAGTCCTCTGAACGAGTATAACAAAGTCCCCTGATTGAGTATAACAAAGTCCCCTGCTCAAGTATAACAAAGTCCCCTGATCGAGTATAACAAAAGCCCCTCATCGAATAGAGCAAAGTCCATTGGTCAAATATAGGAAAGTCCACTGATCGAGTATGACAAAATCCCATGATTACTTATAAAAAAGTCCCCTGGTCCAGTATAACAAAGTCCCCTGATGGAGTATAACAAAGTCCCCTGATCGAGTATAACAAATTCCCCTTATCGAGTATAACAAAGTCCCCTTATAGAGTATAGCAAAGTCCGGTCATCGAGTATAACAAAGGCCCCTGGTCGAGTATAACAAAGTCCCCTGTTCGAGTATAACATATCCCCTGACCGAGTATAACAAAGTCCTCTGGTCGAGTATAACAAAGTCCCCTGTTCGAGTATAACAAAGCCCCCTGGTCGTGTATAACCAAGTCCCCTGGTCGAGTATAACAAAGCCCCCTCATCGAGTATAACAAAGGCCCCTCATCGAGTATATCAAAGTCCCCAGATTGAGTATAACAAAGTCCCCTGATCGAGTATAACAAAGTCCTCTGGTTGAGTATAACAAAGTCCCCTGATCGAGTATAAAAAAGTCCCCTGATCGCGTATAACAAAGTCCCCTGGACAAGTATAAGAAAGTCTCCTAATCGAGTACAACAAAGGCCCCTCATTGAGTATAACAAAGTCCATTGGTCACGTATAAAAAAGTCCCCTGCTCGAGTATAACAAAGTCCCCAGATCGAGTTTAACAAAGGACCCTCATCGAATATAACAAAGTCCATTGGTCAAGTATAAAAAAGTCACCTTGTCGAGTATAACAAAGTCATTGATCGAGTATAACAAAGTCCCCTGATCGAGTATAACAAAGCCCCCTGGACGAGTATAACAAAGTCCCCTGATCGAGGATAACAAAGTCCCTGATCGAGTATAACAAAGTCCCCTGGTCCAATATAACAAAGACCCTGATCGAGTATAACATATCCCCTCATCGAGTATAACAACGTCTCCTGGCGCAGTATAACAAAGTCCCCAGATCGAGCATAACAAAGTCCCCTGATCGATTATAACAAAGTCCCCTGGTCGAGTATAACAAAGGGCCCTTATAGAGTAAGACAAAGTCCCTTGATCGAGTATAAGAAAGTTCCCTAGTCCTAGTATAACAAAGCCCACTGGACGAGTATAACAAAGACCCCTGAACCGAGAATAACAAAGTCCCCTGATCTAGTATAACAAAGGCCCCTGATCGAGTATAAGAAAGGCCCCTCATCGAGTATAACAAAGTCACCTGATCGAGTATAACTAAGCCGCCTAATCGAGTATAACAAAGTCCCCTGGTCGAGTATAACAAAGTCCCCTATTCGAGTCTAACAAATTCCCCTTATCGATTATAACAAATTCCCCTTGTCGAGTAATACAAAGACCCCTTATCGAGTATAACAAACTCCGGTGATCGAGAATAACAAAGGCCCCTGGTCGAGTATAACAAAGTCCCCTGATCGAGTATAACAAAAGTCCCCTGATCGAGTATAAAAAAGTCCCCTGGCCCTGTAAAACAAAGTCCCCATATCGAGCATAACAAAGTCCCCTGATCGATTATAACAATATCCCCTGGTCGAATATAGCAAAGGGCCCAGATCGAGAAAGACAAAGTCCCCAGATCGAGTATAACAAAGTCCCCTGATCGAGTATAACAAAGACCCCTGGACGAGTATAACAAAGTCCCCTGATCGAGTATAACAAAGTCCCCTGATCGAGTATAACAAAGTCCCCTGGTCCAGTAAAACAAAGTCCCCTGATCGAGTATAACATATCCCCTGATCGAGTATAACAAAGTCTCCTGGCCCAGTATAACAAAGTCCCCAGATCGAGCATAACAAAGTCCCCTGATCGATTATAACAAAGTCCCTGACCGAGCATAACAAAGTCCCCTGATACTAGTATAACAAAGTCCCCTGATCGAGTATAAAAAAGTCCCCTGGCCCAGTATAACAAAGTCCGCATATCGAGCATAACAAAGTCCACTGATCGATTATAACAAAGTCCCCTGGTCGATTATAGAAAAGGGCCCTGATCGAGTAAGACAAAGTCCCCTGATCGAGTATAACAAATTCCTCTTATCGAGTATAACAAAGTCCCCTTATCGAGTATAACAAAGTCCCCTGATCGAGTATAACAAAGGACCCCTGGTCGAGTATAACAAAGTCCCCTGATCGAGTATAACAAAAGTCCCCTGATCGAGTATATCAAAGGCCCCTGGACGAGTATAACAAAGTCCCCTGATCGAGTATAACAAAAGTCCCTTGATCGAGTATAACAAAGTCCCCTGGTAGAGTATAGCAAAGTTTTCTTATCGAGTATAACAAAGGCCCCTGGTCGAGTATAACAAAGTCGAGTATAACAAAGTCCTCATCGAGTATAACAAAATTTCCCTTATCGAGTATAACAAAGTCCCCTAATCAAGCATAGCAAAATCCCCTCATCGAGTATAACATATCCCCTGATCGAGAATAAAAAAGTCCTCTGGTCGAGTATAACAAAGTCCCCTCATCGAGTATAACAAAGTCCCCTGGTCGAGTATAACAAGGTCCCCTGATCGAGGATAACAAAAGCCCCTCATCGAATATAACTAAGTCCCCTGATTGAGTATAACAAAGTCCCCTGTTCGAGTATAACAAAGTCCTCTGGTTGAGTAAAACAAAGTCCCCTGATCGAGTATAACATATCCCCTGATCGAGTATAACATATCCCCTGATCAAGTATAACAAAGTCCTCTAGTCGAGTATAAAAAAGTCCCCTGATCGCGATTAACAAAGTCCCCTCATCGAGTATAACAAAGTCCCCTGGTCGAGTATAACGAAGTCCACTGATCGAGTATAACATATCCCCTGATCAAGTATAACAAAGTCCTCTGGTCGAGTATAAAAAAGTCCCCTGATCGCGATTAACAAAGTCCCCTCATCGAGTATAACAAAGTCCCTTGATCGAGTATACCAAAGGCCCCTCATTGAGTATAACAAAGTCCATTGATCAAGTATAAAAATGTCCTCTGGTCGAGTATAACAAAGTCCTCTGATCTTGTATAACAAAGTCCTCTGGTCGAGTATAAAAAAGTCCCCTGATCGAGTATAATAAAGTCCCCTTCTCGAGTATAACTAAGTCCTTAGATCGAGTATAACAAAGGCCTCTCATCTAGTATAACGAAGTCCATTGGTCAAGAATAAAAATGTCCAATGGTCGAGTATAACAAAGTCCCCTCATTGAGTATAACAAAGCCCCATGCTCGAGTATGAGAAAGTCCCCTGATCGGGTATAAAAAAGTCCCCTGATCGAGTATAACAAAGGCTCCTGATCGAGTCCAAAAAAGGCCCCTAATCGAGTATAACAAAGTCCCCTGATCTAGTATAACAAAGGCCCCAGATCGAGAATAACAAAGGCCCCTCATCGAGCATAACAAAGTCCCCTGATCGAGTATAACAAAGCCGCCTAATCAAGTATTACAAAGTCCCCTGGTCGAGTATAAAAAAGTTCCCTTATCGAGATAACAAATTCCCCTTATCGAGTATAACAAAGTCCCCTGATCGAGTATAACAAAGTCCCTTGATCGAGTATAACAAAGCCCCTTGGACGAGTATAACAAAGTCCCCTGATCGAGTATAACAAAGTCCCCTGATCGAGTATAACAAAGTCCCCTGGTCCAGTATAACAAAGTCCCCTGATCGAGTATAACATACCCCCTGATCGGGTATAACAAAGTCTCCTTACCCAGTATAACAAAGTCCACAGATCGAGCATAACAAAGTCCCCTGATACTAGTATAACAAAGTCCCCTGATCGAGTATAAAAAAGTCCCCTGGTCGAGTATAGCAAAGGGCCCTCATCGAGTAAGACAAAGTCCCCTGATCGAATATAACAAATTCCTCTTATCGAGTATAACAAAGTCCCCTTATCAAGAATAACAAAGTCCCCTGATTGAGTATAACAAAGGAACCTGGTCGAGTATAACAAAGTCCCCTGATCGAGTATAACAAAAGTCCCCTGATCGAGTATAACAAAGGCCCCTGGACGAGTATAACAAAGTCCCCTGATCGAGTATAACAAAAGTCCCTTGATCGAGTATAACAAAGTCCCCTGGTCGAGTATAGCAAAGTTTTCTTATCGAGTATAACAAAGGCCCCTGGTTGAGTATAACAAAGTCCTCTGATCGAGTATAACAAAATTTCCCTGATCGAGTATAACAAAGTCCCCTAATCAAGCATAGCAAAAACCCCTCATCGAGTATAAGATATCCCCTGATCGAGTATAAAAAAGTCCTCTGGTCGAGTATAACAAAGTCCCCTGATCGAGTATAACAAAGTCCCCTGGTCGAGTATAACAAATTCCCCTGATCGAGGATAACAAAAGCCCCTCATCGAGTATAACAAAGTCCCCTGTTCGAGTATAACAAAGTCCTCTGGTTGAGTATAACAAAGTCCCCTGATCGAGTATAACATATCCCCTGATCGAGTATAACAAAATTCCCCTGATGGAGTATGACAAAGTCCCCTGATTAATTTTAAAAAAGTCCCCTGGTTGAGTATAACAAAGTCCCTGATCGAGTATAACAAAGTCCCCTGGTCGAGTATAACAAAGCCCCCTCATCGAGTATAACAAAGGCCCCTAATCGAGTATAACAAAGTCCACTGGTCGAGTATAAAACAGTCCCCTGATCGCGATTAACAAAGTCCCCTGATCGAGTATAACAAAGTCCCCTTACCAAGTATAACAAAGTCCGGCGATCGAGTATAACAAAGGCCCCTGGTCGAGTATAACAAAGTCCCCTGATCGAGTATAACAGAAGTCCCTTGATCGAGTATAACAAAGTCCCTGGTCAAGTATAACAAAGTTTTCTAATCGAGTATAACAAAGGCCCCTGGTCGAGTATAAAAAAGTCCTCTGATCGAGTATAACAAAATTCCCCTGATCGAGTATAACAAAGTTACCTAATCAAGTATAACAAACTCCCCTGATCGAGTATAACAAAGTCCCCTGGTCGAGTATAACAAAGTCCCCTGATCGAGTAAAACAAAGCCCCCTCATCGAGTATAACGAAGGCCCCTCATCGAGTATAACAAAGTCCCCTGATTGAGTATAACAAAGTCCACTGATCGAGTATAACAAAGTCCTCTGGTTGAGTATAACAAAGTCCCTTGATCGAGTATAAAAAAGTCCCCTGATCGCTTATAACAAAGTCCCCTGGTCGAGTATAAGAAATTCCCCTAATTGAGTATAACAAAGGCCCCTCATTGAGTATAACAAAGTCCATTGGTCAATTATAAAACAGTCCCCTGGTCGAGTATAACAAAGTCCCTAGATAGAGTATAAGAAAGGCCCCTCATCGAGTATAACAAAGTCCATTTGTCAAGTATATAAAAGTCCCTTTGTCGAGTATAACAAAGTCCCTCATCGAGTATAACAAAGTCCCCTGATCGAGTATAACAAAGCCCCCTGGACGAGTATAACAAAGTCCCCTGATCGAGTATAACAAAGTCCCCTGGTCCAATATAACAAAGACCCTGATCGAGAATAATATATCCCCTGATCGAGTATAACAAAGTCTCGTGGCCCAGTATAACAAGGTCCCCTGATCGAGTATAACAAAGCCCCCTGGACCAGTATAACAAAGTCCCCGGAGCGAGTATAATAAAGTCCCCTGATCGAGTATAACAAAGTCCCCTGGTCGAGAATAACAAAGTCCCCTGATCTAAGTATAACAAAGCCCCCTGGACGAGTATAACAAAGTCCCCTGATCGAGTATAACAAAGTCCCCTGATCGAGTATAACAAAGTCCCCTGGTCCAGTATAACAAAGTCCCCTGATCGAGTATAACATATCCCCTGATCGAGTATAACAACGTCTACTGGCTCAGTATAACAAAGTCCCCAGATCGAGCATAAAAAAGTCCCCTGATCGATTACAACAAAGTCCGCTGGTAGAGTATAACAAAGTCCCCTGATCGAGTATAACAAAGTCCCCTCATCGAGTATAACAAATTTTCTAATCGAGTATAACAAAGGCCCCTGGTCGAGTATAACAAAGGCCCCTCATCGAGTATAACAAAGCCCATTGGTCAAGTATAAATAAGTCCCCTAGTCGAGTATAACTAAGTCCCCTAATCGAGTATAACAAAGTCCCCTTGTCGAGTATAGCAAAGTCCCCTGATCGAGTATAGCAAAGCCTCCTTATCTAGTTTAACAAAGTCCCCTGATCGAGTATACAAAGGCCCCTCATCGAGTATAACAAAGTCCCCTGATCGAGTATAACAAAGGCCCCTGATCGAGTCTAAAAAAGGCCTCTAATCGAGTATAACAAAGTCCCCTGATCTAGTATAACAAAGGCCCCTAATCAAGTATAACAAAGGCGCCTCATCGAGTATAACAAAGTCCCCTGATTGAGTATAAAAAAGCCGCCTAATCGAGTATAACAAGTCCCCTGGTCGAGTATAACAAAGTCCCCTCTTCGAGTCTAACAAAGTCCCCTTATCGAGTATAACAAATTCCCCTTATCGAGTACAACAAAGTCCACTTATCGAGTATAACAAAGTCTGGTGATCGAGTATAACAAAGGCCCCTGATCGAGTATAACAAAGTCCCTGATCGAGTATAAAAAAGTCCCATGGTCCAGTATAACAAAGTCCGCTGATCGAGTAAAAAAAGTCCCCTGGCCCAGTATAACAAAGTACCCATATCGAGCATAACAAAGTCCCCTGATCGATTATAACAAAGTCCCCTGGTCGAGTATAACAAAGCCCCCTGGACGAGTATAACAAAGTCCCCTTATCGAGTATAACAAAGTCCGGTGATCGAGTATAACAAAGGCCCCTTGTCGAGTATAACAAAGTCCCCTGATCGAGTGTAACAAAAGTCCCCTGATCGAGTATAACAAAGTCCCCTGATCTCGTATATAAAAGTCCCCTGGTCCAGTATAACAAAGTCCCCATATCGAGCATAACAAAGGCCCATAATCGATTATAACAAAGTCCCCTGGTCGAGTATAGGAAAGGGCCCTGATCGAGTAAGACAAAGTTCCCTGATCGAGTATAACAAAGTCCCCTGATCGAGTATAACTAAGGCCCCTGATCGAGTCCAAAAAAGGCCTTTAATCGAGTATAACAAAGTCCCCTGCTCGAGTATAACAAAGTCCCTGATCGAGTATAACAAAGGTCCCTCATCGAGCATAACAAAGTCCTCTGGTCGAGTATAAAAAAGTCCCCTGATCGAGTATAACAAAGGCCCCTCATCGAGTATAACAAAGTTCCCTGACCGAGTATAACAAAGGCCTCTGGTCGAGCATAACAAAGTCCCCTGATCCTAGTATAACAAAGCCCCTTGGACAAGTATAACAAAGTCTCCTGATCCTAGTATAACAAAGCCCCCTGGACGAGTATAACAAAGTCCCCAGATCGAGTATAACACATCCGCTGATCGAGTATAACAAAGTGTAATGGCACAGTATAACAAAGTCCCTAGATCGAGCATAACAAAGTCCCCTGATCGATTATAACAAAGTCCCCTGACCGAGTATAACAAAGGCCTCTGGTCGAGTATAACAAAGTCCCCTGGTCGAGAATAACAAAGTCCCCTGATACTAGTATAACAAAGTCCTAGGGTCGAGTATAACAACGAACCCTGATCGAGTATAACAAAACCTCCTCATTGAGAATAACAAAGTCCCCTGATCGAGTATAACAAAGTTCTCTTATCGAGTATACCAAAGTCCGGTGATTGAGTATAACAAAGGCCCATGGTCGAGTATAACAAAGTCTCCTGATCGAGTATAACAAAAGTCCCCTGATCGAGTATAACAAAGTCCCCTAATCGAGTATAAAAAAGTCCCCTGGTCCAGTATAACAAGGTCCGCTGATCGAGTATAACATATCTCCTGTTCGAGTATAACAAAGTCCTCTGAACGAGTATAACAAAGTCCCCTGATTGAGTATAACAAAGTCCCCTGCTCGAGTATAACAAAGTCCCCTGATCGAGTATAACAAAGTCCTTTGATCGAGTATAACAAAGCTCCTTGGACGAGTTTAACAAAGTCCCCTGATCGAGTATAACAAAGTCCCCTGGTCGAGTATAAGATATTCCCCTAATCGAGTATAACAAAGGCCCCTCATTGAGTATAACAAAGTACATTGGTCAATTATAAAACAGTCCCCTGGTCGAGTATAACAAAGTCCCTAGATAGAGTATAAGAAAGGCCCCTCATCGAGTATAACAAAGTCCATTTGTCAAGTATATAAAAGTCCCTTTGTCGAGTATAACAAAGTCCCTGATCGAGTATAACAAAGTCCCCTGATCGAGTATAACAAAGCCCCCTCGACGAGTATAACAAAGTCCCCTGATCGAGTATAACAAAGTCCCCTGGTCCAATATAACAAAGACCCTGATCGAGTATAATATATCCCCTGATCGAGTATAACAAAGTCTCCTGGCCCAGTATAACAAGGTCCCCTGATCGAGTATAACAAAGCCCCGTGGACCAGTATAACAAAGTCCCCGGAGCGAGTATAACAAGTCCCCTGATCGAGTATAACAAAGTCCCCTGGTCGAGAATAACAAAGTCCCCTGATCTAAATATAACAAAGCCCCCTGGACGAGTATAACAAAGTCCCCTGATCGAGTATAACAAAGTCCCCTGATCGAGTATAACATATCCCCTGATCGAGTATAACAACGTCTACTGGCTCAGTATAACAAAGTCCCCAGATCGAGCATAAAAAAGTCCCCTGATCGATTACAACAAAGTCCGCTGGTAGAGTATAACAAAGTCCCCTGATCGAGTATAACAAAGTCCATTGGTCAAGTATAAATAAGTCCCCTATTCGAGTATAACAAAGTCCCCTGATCGAGTATAACAACGTCCCCTGGTCGAGTATAGCAAAGTCCCCTGATCGAGTATAAATAAAGTCCCTATTCGAGGTATAACAGGTCCTGATCCAGAGTATAACAAAGTCCCTGGTCGAGTATAGCAAAGTCCCCTGATCAGTATAGCAAAAGCCTCCTCATTAGGTTTAACAAAAGTCCCCTGATCTAGTATAACAAAGGCCCTAATCAGAGTATAACAAGGCGCCTCATCGAGTGCTCTTTCAGAGTCCCCTGATGATTGAGTATAAAAGCCGCCCTAATCGAGTATAACCACTGAAGTCCCTGGTCGAGTATAACAAAGTCCCTGTTCGAAAAGGTCTAACAAAGTCCCTTATCGGAGTATAACAAATTCCTTATCGAAATTTACAACAAAGTCCATATCGGTACATAACAAAGTCCCTGATCGAGTATAACAAAAGGCCCCTGATCGAGTATAACAAAGTCCCCTGATCGAGTATAAAAAAGTCCCCTGGTCCAGTATAACAAAGTCCGCTGATCGAGTATAAAAAAGTCCCCTGGCCCAGTATAACAAAGTCCCCATATCGAGCATAACAAAGTGCCCTGATTGATTATAACAAAGTCCCTGGTCGAGTATAGCAAAAGGCCCTAATCGAGTAAGACAAAGTCCCCTGATCGAGTATAAGAAAAGGTCCGGTGATCGGAAATTATAACAAAAGGCCTTGTCATGATATAACAAAGTCCCTGATCGAGTGTAACAAAAGTCCCTGATCAAGTATAACAAAGTCCCCTGATCTCGTATATAAAAGTCCCCTGGTCCAGTATAACAAAGTCCCCATATCGAGCATAACAAAGGCCCCTAATCAATTATAACAAAGTCCCCTGGTCGAGTATAGCAAAGGGCCCTGATCGAGTAAGACAAAGTCCCTTGATCGAGTATAACAAAGTCCCCTGATCGAGTATAACAAAGCCCCCTGGACGAGTATAACAAAGTCCCCTGATCGGGTATAACAAAGTCCCTGATCGAGTATAACAAAGTCCCCTGGTCCAGTATAACAAAGTCCCCTGATCGAGTATAACAAAGCCCCCTGGACGAGTATAACAAACTCTCCTAACCGAGTATAACAAAGGTCTCTGGTCGAGTATAACAAAGTCCCCTAATCGAGTATAACAAAGGCCTCTCATCGAGTATAACAAAAGCCCCTCATTGAGTATAGCAAAGTCCATTGGTCAAATATAGGAAAGTCCACTGATCGAGTATGACAAAGTCCAATGGTCGAGTATTACAAAGTTCCCTCATCGAGTATAACAAAGTCCCCTGATCGAGTATAAGAAAGCCCCCTGATCGAGTATAACAAAGTCCTCTAGTCGAGTATAAAAAAGTCCCCTGATCGAGTATAAGAAAGGCCCCTCATCGAGTATAACAAAGTCCATTGGTCAAGTATAAAATAGTCCCCTGGTTGAGTATAACAAAGTCCCCTGATCGAGTATAACAAAGTCCCCTGATCGATTATAACAAAGTCCCCTGGTCGAGTATAGCAAAGGGCCCTGATCGATTAAGACAAAGTCCCCTGATCGAGTATAACAAAGTCCCCTGATCGAGTATAACATATCCCCTGATCGAGTATAACAAAGCCCACTAGACGAGTATAACAAAGTCCCCTGAACCGAGTATAACAAAGTCCCCTGATCGAGTATAACATATCCCCTGGTCGAGTATAACAAAGTCCCTGGTGGAGTATAACAACGTCCCCTGGTCGAGTATAACAAAGTTTTCTAATCGAGTATAACAAAGGCCCCTGGTCAAGTATAACAAAGGCCCCTCATCGAGTATAACAAAGTCCATTGGTCAAGTATAACAAAGGCCCCTGGTCAACTGTAACAAAGGCCGCTCATCGAGTATAAGAAAGGCCCGTGATCGTGTATAACAAAGCCCACTGCTCGAGTATAAGAAAGTCCACTTGATCGAGTATAACAAAGTCCCCTGATTGAGTATAAGAAAGGCCCGCGATCGAGTCCAAAAAAGGCCCCTAATCGAGTATAAAAAAGTCCCCTCATCGAGTATAACAAAGTCCCCTGATTGAGTATAACAAAGCCGACTAATCAGGTATAACAAAGTCCCCTGGTCGAGTATAACAAAGTCCCCTGTTCGAGTCTAACAAAGTCCCCTTATCGAGTATAACAAATTCCCTTTATCGAGGATAACAAAGTTCCCTTATCGAGTATAACAAAGTCCGGTGATCGAGTATAACAAAGGCCCCTGGTCGAGTATAACAAAGTCCCCTTATCGAGTTTAACAAAAGTCCCCTGATCGAGTATAATAAAGTCCCCTGATTGAGAATAAGAAAGTCCCATGGTTCAGTATAGCAAAGTCCCCTGATCGAGTATAACAAAGCCCCCTGCTCGAGTATAAGAAAGTCCCCTGATCGAGTATAACAAAGGCCCCTGATCGAGTATAGCAAAGGGCCCTGATCGAGAAAAACAAAGTTCCCTGATCGAGTATAACAAAGTCTCCTGGTCGAGTATAGCAAAGTCCCCTGATCGAGTATAACAAAGGCCCCTCATCGAGTATAACAAAGTCCATTGGTCAAGTATAAAAAAGTCCCCTGGTCGAGTATAACAAAGACCCTAATTGAGCATAACAAAGTCCCCTTTGTCGAGTATAGCAAAGTCCCCTGATCGAGTATAACAAAACCCCCTGCTCGAGTATAAGAAAGTCCCCTGATCGAGTATAACAAAGTCTCCTGTTCGAGTATAACTAAGGCCCCTGATCGAGTCCAAAAAAGGCCCCTAATCGAGTATAACAAAGTCCCCTGATCGAGTATAACAAAGGCCTTTGATCGAGTATAACAAAGGCCCCTCATCGAGTATATCAAAGTCCAATGGTCCAGTATAACAAAGTCCCCTGATCGAGTATAACATATCCCCTGCTCGAGTATAACAACGTCTCCTGGCCCAGTATAACAAAGTCCCGAGATCGAGCATAACAAAGTCCCCTGATCGATTATAACAAAGTCCCTTGGCCCAGTATAACAAAGTCCCCTGACCGAGTATAACAAAGGCCTCTGGTCGAGTATAACAAAATCCCCTGATCCTAGTATAACAAAGCCCCCTGGACAAGTATAACAAAGTCTCCTCATCCTATTATAACAAAGCCCTTGGACGAGTATAACAAAGTCCCCAGATCGAGCATAACTAAGTCCCCTGATCGATTATAACAAAGTCCCCTGACCGAGTATAACAAAGGCCTCTGGTCGAGCATAACAAAGTCCCCTGATCCTAGTATAACAATGCCCCTTGGACGAGTATAACAAAGTCTCCTGATCCTAGTATAACAAAGCCCCCTGGACGAGTATAACAAAGTCCCCAGATCGAGTATAACACATCCGCTGATCGAGTATAACAAAGTGTAATGGCACAGTATAACAAAGTCCCTAGATCGAGCATAACAAAGTCCCCTGATCGATTATAACAAAGTCCCCTGACCGAGTATAACAAAGGCATCTGGTCGAGTATAACAAAGTCCCCTGGTCGAGAATAACAAAGTCCCCTGATACTAGTATAACAAAGTCTAGGGTCGAGTATAAAAAAGTCCCCTGATTGAGTATAACAAAGTCCCCTGCTCGAGTATAACAAAGTCCCCTAATCGAGTATAACAAAGGTCCCTCATCGAGCATAACAAAGTCCATTGGTCAAGTATAAAAAAGTCCCCTGGTCGAGTATAACACAGTCCCCTGATCGAGTATAACAAAGTTCCCTGGTCGAGTAGCAAAGTCCGATAATCAAGTTTAACAAAGTCCCTTGATCGAGTATAACAAAGTCCGGTGATTGAGTATAACAAAGGCCCCTGGTCGAGTATATCAAAGTCTCCTGATCGAGTGTAACAAAAGTCCACTGATCGAGTATAACAAAGTTCCCTAATCGAGTATAAAAAAGTCCCCTGGTCCAGTATAACAAAGTCCGCTGATCGAGTATAAAAAATTCCCCTGGCCCAAAACAACAAAGTCCCCATATCGAGCATAACAAAGTCCCCTGATCGATTATAACAAAGTCCCTTGGTCGAGTATAGCAAAGGGCACTGATCGAGTAAGTCAAAGTCCCCTGATCGAGTATAACAAAGTCCCCTGATCGAGTATAACAAAGCCCCCTGGAAAGGTATAACAAAGTCCCCTGATCGAGTATAACAAAGTCTCCTGATCGAGTATAACAAAGTCCCCTGGTCTAGTATAACAAAGTCCCCTAATCGAGTATAACACATCCCCTGATCGAGTATAACAAAGTCCCCTGATCGAGTATAACAAAGCCCCCTGGAAAGGTATAACAAAGTCCCCTGATCGAGCATAACAAAGTCTCCTGATCGAGTATAACAAAGTCCCCTGGTCCAGTATAACAAAGTCCCCAGTTCGAGCATAACAAAGTCCCCTGATCGATTTTAACAAAGTCCCCTGAACGAGTATAACAAAGGCCTCTGGTCGAGTATAACAAAGTCTCCAGGTCGAGAATAACAATGTCCCCTGATACTAGTATAAAAATTTCCTCTGGTCGAGTATAAAAAAGTCCCCTGGTCGAGTATATCAATGTCCCTTGATCAAGTATAACAAAGTCCCCTAATCGAGTATAACAAAGCCCCCTGCTCGAGTATAAGAAAGTCCCCTGATCGAGCATAACAAAGTCCCCTGATCTAGTATAACAAACGCCCCTGATCGAGTATAACAAGAGCCCTTCATCGAGTATAGCAAAGTCCATTGGTCAAATATAGGAAATTCCACTGATCGAGTATGACAAAGTCCCCTGATTAATTATAAAAAAGTCCCCTGGTCGAGTATAACAAAGTTCCCTGATCGAGTATAACAAAGTTCCCTGGTCGAGTATAACAAAGCGCCTTCATCGAGTATAACAAAGGCCCCTAATCGAGTATAACAAAGTCCCCTGATTGAGTATAACAAAGTCCCATGATCGAGTATACCAAAGTCCTCTGGTTGAGTATAACAAAGTCCCCTGATCGAGTATAACATATCCCATGATCGAGTATAACAAAGTCCTCTGGTCGAGTATAAAAAAGTTCCCTGGTCGCGTATAACAAAGTCCTCTGGTCGAGTATAACAAAGTCCCCTGATCAAGTACAACAAAGGCCCCTCATTGAGTATAACAAAGTCCATTGGTCAAATATAAAAAAGACCCCTGATCGAGTACAACAAACTCCCCTTCTCGAGTATAACAAAGTCCCCAGATCGAGTATAAGAAAGGCCCCTCAGTGAGTATAACAAAGTCCATTGGTCAAGTATAAAAAAGTCCCCTGATCGAGTATAACAAAGTCATCTGGTTGAGTATAACAACGTCCCCTGATCGAGTATAACAAAGTCCCCTGGTCGAGTATAACACAGTCCCCTGATCGAGTATAACAAAAGCCCCTCATCGAGTATTGCAAAGTCCATTGGTCAAATTTAGTAAAGTACACTGATCGAGTATGACAAAGTCCCCTGATTAATTATAAAAAAGTCCCCTGGTCGAGTATAACAAAGTCCCCTGGTTGAGTAAAACAAAGTTCCCTGGTCAAGTATAGCAAAGTCCGATAATCAAGTTCAACAAAGTCCCATGATCGAGTATAACATATCCCATGATCGAGTATAACAAAGTCCTCTGGTCGAGTATAACATATCCCCTGATCGAGTATAACAAAGTCCTCTGGTCGAGTATAAAAAAGTCCCCTGATCGAGTATAACAAAGGCCCCTCATCGAGTATAGCAAAGTCCATTGGTCAAGTATAAAAAAGTCCCCTGGTCGAGTATATCAATGTCCCCTGATCGAGTATAACAAAGTCCCCTGGTCGAGTATAGCAAAGTCCGCTGATCGAGTATAACAAAGCCTCCTCATCGAGAATAAAAAAGTCCCCTGATCGAGTATAACAAAGGCCCCTGCTCGAGTAAAAGAAAGTCCCCTGATCCAGTATAACAAAGGCCCCTCATCGAGTATAACAAAGTTCCCTCATCGAGTATTTCAAAGCCGCCTCATCGAGTATAACAAAAGTCCCCTGATCGAGTATAACAAAGTCCCCTAATCGAGTATAAAAAAGTCCCCTGGTCCAGTATAACAAATTCAGCTGATCGAGTATAAAAAAGTCCCCTGGCCCAGTATAACAAAGTCACCATATCGAGCATAACAAAGACCCCTGATCGATTATAACAAAGTCCCTTGGTCGAGTATAGCAAAGCCCCCTGGACGAGTATAACAAGGTCCCATGATCGAGTATAACAAAGTCCCCTGATCGAGTATAATACATCCGCTGATCGAGTATAACAAAGTGTAATGGCCAAGTATAACATAGTCCCTAGATCGAGCAAAACAGAGTCCCCTGATCGATTATAACAAAGTCCCCTGACCGAGTATAAGAAAGGCCTCTGGTCGAGTCTAACAAAGTCCCCTGGTGGAGAATAACAAAGTCCCCTGATACTAGTATAACAAAGTCCTATGGTCGACTATAAAAAAGTCCCCTGATCGAGTATAGCAAAGTCCCCTGCTCGAGTATAACCAAGTCCCTTGATCGAGTATAACAAAGGTCCCTCATCGAGTATAAGAAAGTCCATTGGTCAAGTATAAACAAGTCCCCTGGTCGAGTATAGCAAAGTCCGATAATCAAGTTTAACAAAGTCCCATGATCGAGTATAACATATCCCTTGATCGAGTATAACAAAGTCCTCTGGTCGAGTATAACAACGTCCCCTGATCTAGTATAACAAAGTCCCCTGGTCGAGTATAACACAGTCCCCTGATCGAGTATAATAAAAGCCCCTCATCGAGTATAGAAAAGTCCATTGGTCAAATATAGGAAAGTCCATTGATCGAGTATGACAAAGTCCCCTGATTAATTATAAAAAAGTCCCCTGGTCGAGTATAACAAAGTTCCCTGATCGAGTATAACAAAGTTCCCTAATCGAGTATAACAAAGGCCCCTGCTCGAGTAAAAGAAAGTCCCCTGATCGAGTATAACAAAGTCCCCTGATCTAGTATAACAAAGGCACCTCATCGAGTATAACAAAGGCCCCTCATCGAGTATAACAAAGTCCCCTGATCGAGTATTTCAAAGCCGCCTAATCGAGTATAACAAAGTCCCCTGGTCGAGGAAAACAAAGTCCCCTGATCGAGTCTAACAAAGTTATCTTATCGAGTATAACAAAGTCCGGTGATTGAGTATAACAAAGGCCCCTGGTCGAGTATAACAAAGTCTCCTGATCGAGTATAACAAAAGTCCCCTGATCGAGTATAACAAAGTCCCCTAATCGAGTATAAAAAAGTCCCCTGGTCCAGTATAACAAAGTCCGCTGATCGAGTATAAAAAATTCCCCTGGCCCAAAATAACAAAGTCCCCATGTCGAGCATAACAAAGTCCCCTGATCGATTATAACAAAGTCCCCTGGTCGAGGAAAACAAAGTCCCCTGTTCGAGTCTAACAAAGTTCACTTATCGAGTATAACAAAGTCCGGTGATTGAGTATAACAAAGGCCCCTGGTCAAGTATAACAAAGTCTCCTGATCGAGTATAACAAAAGTCCCCTAATCGAGTATAAAAAAGTCCCCTGGTCCAGTATAACAAAGTCCACTGATCGAGTATAAAAAAGTCCCCTGGCCCAATATAACAAAGTCCCCATATCGAGCATAACAAAGTCCCCTGATCGATTATAACACAGTCCCTTGGTCGAGTATAGCAAAGGGCCCTAATCGAGTAAGTCAAAGTCCCCTGATCGAGTATAACAAAGCCCCCTGGACGAGTATAACAAAGTCCCCTGATCGAGTATAACAAAGTCCCCTGATCGAGTATAACAAAGTCCTCTGGTCCAGTATAACAAAGTCCCCTAATCGAGTATAACAATCCCCTGATCGAGTATAACAAAGTCTAATGGCCCAGTATAACAAAGTCCCCAGATCAAGCATAACAAAGTCCCCTGATCGAGTATAACAAAGTCCCCTGATCGAGTATAACAAAGGCCCCTCATCGAGTATAACAAAGTCCATTGGTCAAGTATAAAAAAGTCCCCTGGTCGAGTATAAGAAAGTCCCCTGGTCGAGCATAGCAAAGTCCGATAATCAAGTATAACAAAGTCCCCTGATCGAATATAACATATCCCCTGATCGAGTATAACAAAGTCTTCTGGTCGAGTATAACTACGTCCCCTGATGGAGTATAAGAAAGTCCCCTGGTCGAGTATAACAAAGTCACCTGATCGAGTATAACAAAAGCCCCTAATCGAGTATAGCAAAGTCCATTGGTCAAATATAGGAAATTCCACTGATCGAGCATGACAAAGTCCCCTGATTAATTATAAAAAAGTCCCCTGGTCGAGTATAACAAAGTTCCCTGATCGAGTATAACAAAGTTCCCTGGTCGAGTATAACAAAGCCCCCTCATCGAGTATAACAATGGCCCCTAATCGAGTATAACAAAGTCCCCTGATTGAGTATAACAAAGTCCCATGATCGTGTATACCAAAGTCCTCTGGTTGAGTATAACAAAGTCCCCTGATCGAGTATAACATATCCCCAGATCGAGTATAACAAAGTCCTCTGGTCGAGTATAAAAAAGTCCCCTGATTGCGTATAACAAAGTCCCCTGGTCGAGTATAACAAAGTCCCAAATATAAAAAAGTCCCCTGGTCGAGTATAACAAAGTCCCCTGATCGAATATAACAAAGTCCTCTGGTCGAGTATAAAAAAGTCCCCTGATCGAGAATAACAAACTCCCCTTATAGAGTACAACAAAGTCCCCATATCGAGTATAACAAAGGCCCCTCAGTGAGTATAACAAAGTCCATTGGTCAAGTATAAAAAAGTCCCCTGATCGAGTATAACAAAGTCCTCTGGTTGAGTATAACAAAGTCCCCTGATCGAGTCTAACATATCCCCTTATCGAGTATAACAAAGTCATCTGGTCGAGTATAAAAAAGTCCCCTGATCGCGTATAACAAACTCCCCTTCTCGAGTATAAAAAAAGTCCCCTGATCGAGTATAACAAAGTCTCCTGATCGAGTATAACAAAGTCTCCACATCGAGTATAACAAAGGCCCCCTGATCGAGTCTAAAAAAGGCCCCTAATCGAGTATAACAAAGTCCCCTGATCGAGTATAACAAAGTCTCCTGATCGAGTATAACAAATTCTCCTCATCGAGTATAACAAAGGCCCCCTGATCGAGTCTAAAAAAGGCCCCTAATCGAGTATAACAAAGTCCCCTGATCAAGTATAACAAAGTCCCCTGATCGAGTATAACATATCCCCTGATCGAGTATAACAAAATCCACTGGTCGAGTATAACAAAGTCTCCTGAAGGAGTATAACAAAGTTCCCTGGTCGAGTATAACAAAGTCCCCTCATCGAGTATAACAAAAGCCCCTCATCGAGTATAGCAAAGACCATTGGTCAAATATAGGAAAGTCCCCTGATTAATTATAAAAAAGTCCTCTAGTCGAGTATAACAAAGTTCCCTGATCGAGTATATCAAAGTCCCCTGGTCGAGTATAACAAAGCCCCCTCATCGAGTATACCAAAGGCCCCTAATCGAGTATAACAAAGTCCCCTGATTGAGTATAACAAAGTCCCCTGATCGAGAATAACAAAGTCCTCTGGTTGAGTATAACAAAGTCCCCTGATCTAGTATAACATATCCCCTGATCAAGTATAGCAAAGTCCCCTGATCGGGTATAACAAAGTCCTCTGGTCGAGTATAAAAAAGTCCCCTGATCGCATATAACAAAGTCCTCTGGTCGAGTATAAAAAAGTACCCTGATCGAGTATAACAAAGTCCCCTGGTCGAGTATAGCAAAGTCCCCTGATCGGGTATAACAAAGTCCCCTGATCGAGTATAACATATCCCCTGATTGAGTATAACAAAGTCCTCTGGTCGAGTATAAAAAAGTCC
>NW_024731899.1:0-7493 GCF_018991925.1 Homarus americanus | reverse complement strand
GCTGGTCTCATCCATTCTCCCCACACTCCCGATCTCGGTCTACTTATACGTAAATCTTGGCCGATACTCTCAATACTCAGCCGCCCTCTTAGCTCTGAACGGCGATTCTCATCTTTCAGCGTCACAGTACACATCCACCTCACCATTCTCATTTCAGCTCACTCAAGACTGCATATGTCATCCTCTTTAACTGCCCATGTTTCACGGATATATAACACCACACTTCTCACACCAGTTGTATACATTCTTACTTTCATGTGATGGGAAAGTCCCCATGCTGACAATAAAGACAAGAATTCCCAAAACCTCCTCCAGCCATTGTCACCCAGGCAGCAGAACTCATCCATGACTCACAACACAGCAGCCTTCAGCACCCCATCCAGCACTGGATCATGTCACCCAGGCAGCAGAACCCATTCCATGACTCACAACACAGCAGCCTTCATCACCCCTCTCCAACACTGATCATGTCACCCAGGCAGCAGAACCCATTCCATGACTCACAACACAGCAGCCTTCATCACCCTCTCCAACACTGATCATGTCACCCAGGCAGCAGAACTCATCCATGACTCACAACACAGCAGCCTTCAGCACCCCATCCAGCACTGATCATGTCACCCAGGCAGCAGAACCCATTCCATGACTCACAACACAGCAGCCTTCATCACCCTCTCCAACACTGATCATGTCACCCAGGCAGCAGAACTCATCCATGACTCACAACACAGCAGCCTTCAGCACCCCATCCAGCACTGATCATGTCACCCAGGCAGCAGAACCCATTCCATGACTCACAACACAGCAGCCTTCATCACCCTCTCCAACACTGATCATGTCACCCAGGCAGCAAAACTCATCCATGACTCACAACACAGCAGCCTTCAGCACCCCCTCCAGCACTGATCATATCACCCAGGCAGCAGCACTCATCCATGACTCATAACATAGCAGCCTTCAGCACCCCTTCCAGCACTGATCACATCACCCAGGCAGCAAAACTCACCCATGACTCACAACACAGCAGCCGTCAGCACCCTCTCCAGCACTGATCATGTCATCCAGGCAGCAAAACTCATCCATGACTCAAAACACAGCAGCCTTCAGCACCCCCTCCAGCACTGATCATGTCACCCAGGCAACAGCACTCATCCATGACTCAAAACACAGCAGCCTTCAGCACCCCTTCCAGCACTGATCACATCACCCAGTGTAAATCCCATTCCATGACTACAACACAGCAGCCTTCATCACCCTCTCCAACACTCGATCATGTCACCCAGGCAGCAGAACCCCATTCCACAACATGGCAGCCTCAGCACTCCTCCAGCACTGACCATGTCACCCAGGCAGCAGAACCCATTCCATGACTCCACAACACAGTAACCCCAGCACCCCTCCAGCACTGACTGCAAGTCAATGGTGTTGCAGAACCCATTCCATGACTCATAACACAGCAGCCTTTCAGCACCCATCCTGGTACTGATTATGTCACCTGTGCAGAACCCATTCCATGACTCAGCAACACAGCAGCCTTTCAGGCACCCTCCAGCACTGGGATCATGTCACCCAGGCAGTGTCCCATTCCACTCACAACACAGCAGCCTTCAGCACCCCCTCCAGCACTGATCATGTCACCCAGGCAGCAGAACCCATTCCATGACTCACAACACAGCAGCCTTCAGCACCCCCTCCAGCACTGATCATGTCACCCAGGCAGCAGAACCCATTCCATGACTCACAACACAGCAGCCTTCAGCACCCCCTCCAGCACTGATCATGTCACCCAGGCAGCAGAACTCATCCACACAGTCCACGGATAATCATCAGTGTTGAGTTTCTTCAGTCTTGTCATGGACACATATTTACCTGCACATACATAACACTTACAGTCAGCAACATCCTGCAGTCTGCCATCCACTCCACTGTACATCTTGTGTACCCACCTTCCTCACTCACTGTACCTCTTGTGTACCCACCATCCTCATTCACTGTACCTCTTGTGTACCCACCTTCCTCACTCACTGTACCACTTGTGTACCCACCATCATTCACTGTACCTCTTGTGTATCCACCTTCCTCACTCAATGTCAATATCTTTCTTACTGATAGCATAGATATAGATAAGACAGATGCTTGTATATATAAAGACAGTCTGATAGATGATATAGATACCAAACAGACAGACATACAGGTATTGAAAGACTGATAGAAAGATATAGAAGCACAGACAGATAAAGATAGACAGTTAGACAGACATAAAGACATACTTGTAGCAGCAGAGTCTCCATGATCCAGTTGTTAATTTCTCAAGGGTTTAGTCGTTAACACATCTGGAACAAACAAAAACAGTTAATATACACAACAGTTTATGATAAAAATATGTCCATAAATTAATAGTTATTCAGTACAGCAGTTGTTTGTTTTCCAATGTCGTATGTTTCCATTAGAACAGTATTGCTCACACCACATTCTAGTTTCTTAATTATTTCAAGTTTGTCACTCAATTTCAACGAGTTATTCTTTCTCTTCACACAACGAAGTTTATCACCTATAGGAGCCATTATCATGGGCTTGTACAGTACTCTGTAAATGGAAAGAGTAAGACTCAAAATAATGTTATGTTACACCGGTATTCTATTCATACTGTGCTCGATATAATGCATTCACGGAAATGTAATATTTTTGCTGAAATGGCGTACGTATCACAGTGGAAAGTTGGATAAAATCGTGACGAAAACAATGACTTAATCTTTCTTTCGTTCAAAAGATGTTACCGTAATCCCTTTTCGAATGGTTTTCAGTTAAAAAACTGTTGTATTACAATAATATTCTATCCTAATTGACTTGAATAAATACTACGATACCATATTTCTGAATATTTTCATTAAAACCCATCAAAATCATTTTCCTTGTCATCGTCTGCAGCACCAAACAGCTTCTCCCAGTCCTCTCCTTGAACGGGGCTAGAGGGTACGTGTTTTTCGAATCGTTTTCAGTTAAAAAACTATTACATCACACGTATATTTTACTTAAACTGCGCCCGAATGAATATATTCTTGGAAATAAATAGTGTTGCTGAAACGTGATGTATTTCAATGTAAATTAGGATAAAAATACATGACGAAAACAAAAGACTTTACCTAAGCTTCCGATGTTCTTAAGATGTTACTCGTTTTTTTAATAGTTTTCTGATGAAATTCTGTTATATTACAATGATATTCTATTCATACTGTGCTTGATATAATACATGTAATAGTTTTTTAACTGAAAACGATTCGAAAAACACGTACCCTCTAGCCCTGTTCAAGGAGAAGACTGGGAGGAGCTCTTTGGTGCTTAAGACGATGACAATGAAATAGATTTTGATGGATTTTAATGAAAATATTCAGAAATATGGTATCGTAGTACTTATTTAAGTGAATTAGGATAGAATATTATTGTAATACAACAGTAGTGAAGACGTGGAGGAGGCGGAGGCATAGAGCGGGGAGGTGCGGTGACTGGCGGCAGCAGGGACGAGTGGGGATGCCAGCCAGTACATTACGGATGTACAGTATTAATTGATTTTATAGCTCTTTTTGCATTTTAATATTAAATACCGTACATTACGTTTCAACAAAACTACTATTTATTTCTGAGAATATGGAAATGTAATATTTTTGCTGAAATGACGTACATATTACAGTGGAAAGTGGGATAAAATTGTGACGAAAACAATGACTTTTGCTTTCTTTCGTTCAAAACACGTTACCGTAATCACTTTTCGAATGGTTTTCAGTTGTGGGATTATGAGGCTAATGATAGGATAGAATATTATTGTAATACGGTACGGTACAACAGTTTTTTAACTCAAAACCATTCGAAATGCGATTACGGTAAAATCTTTCGAACAACGAAAGAAAGCGAAAGTCATTGTTTTCGTCATGATTTTATCCCACTTTCCACTGTAATATGTACGTCATTTCAGCCAAAATATTACATTTTCAGATTTATTTCTGAGAATATATTCATTCAGTCACAGTTAAGGTAAAATATACTTGTGATGTAATATTTTAATGAGAATATGGTATAGTAGTTTTCTTTTGTTTCAAATTTAATTAACAAAGATTGATGTTTCAAATGTAATGAACAAAAATTTATGTACAGTATCTATAAATAAACTTTAAAAAATGAATACTTTGTTTTACATCGTCCTGTTGTACTGCGCACATCATTGTCATCCCTAAAAATCCCATCTAATTCATATTACGCTACATAACATTCAAATGCACAGCGCTTGTAGAACCCCAGAAAACGGGAAACATTGAGAAAGGACAACTCACCTACTCAAGGTTCCTAGACCCTGTGTTGTATTGTACCCAGGTATAGTTATATCATATCACGTGTATGTATTCATAGCATTAAGGATCACTCAGGGTAGGCATAAGATGAATGTTAAAGTCCAGTTGAGCCGGACTAGGGTACTGTAAGACTAAGTGTGGATCAGGGTTTGAAGGTCCTACTATTTACGTCTGTGAGCGTGGAGCGAACATAACTCCAACAGATATCATATGAAAATACATGAGAACAATGATCTGGAAAAAGGATAAATGTATCAGAACTATGTGAGCTGTTGACAGTGATCTAGAAACTATACTGGAAAGGAAATATCGTGTATGCGTCGGTATGAATTTAATACACCTCGTAGCCTCACGTGACATATACCCACGACAGGTACAGTGATCAGAGAATCTTATGTCTGTGTTCAAATAGTGCACTGTGTGAGAGGAGGATCCCTCATTACAGTTTTAAGTGAAGTTGATACACCCCCGCCATGATCATTCGGCTTTTGTTTCAAGGCGCGTCATGTACCCGCCTCAGATGCCCGTTGATATTAAAATCCCAGGCATTTAACCAAGCACTAGCAAACCAAGACCTGACCTTAGTGTGTAATTTAGGATTAATATATGTGTTTATAAGAAATGAGTGACAAGATACCGTGAAGTGTTCAGGTGAGAACCATAAGAAACAAAAGTGTAAATTGAGGATTGGAAACTGTAGGCCTATGTGACGAGAAGCGGCGGGAAGCCGGCCTTAGTCTTTCCCGTTCTGCCGTCACCACAGGTCAGTGTCCTAGCGGGCTATATCCCGCCCTACAATTAAGGTTGATAAATAACAGTTACTACAGTTTAAAGCTTTGCCGGATATATAAGTGTGATAGGGATGTGTTAAGGGATGGGATAACCGCCCGTCAGGCATTATTGCTTAGTCTTTCCCGTTCTGCCGTCACCACAGGTGCCACGTGGTCGGGGTATCTTGCCGCCCGGCCGCCAT
Source organism: Homarus americanus (assembly GCF_018991925.1). Classification (NCBI taxonomy): domain Eukaryota; kingdom Metazoa; phylum Arthropoda; class Malacostraca; order Decapoda; family Nephropidae; genus Homarus; species Homarus americanus. The sequence continues at coordinate 2,177 of NW_024731899.1, read as the reverse complement.
TGTCTCCTTGAGCGCCACACCAGGTGGGGAATGACTCCCCACTATACCAGTCCACTATGAACCGGTGGATTCCCAGCGCACCACTCCACATGAATAGTCACAACTGAGGAGACCGTGAGAAACTGCGGTCGTCACTTGGAGCGACCTATAATACCAGGCGTAGAAATAGTGCTGGTATGTCTCTAGGTGAAGCCCTCGTCTTTACCCACCGAGGGCGGTGTGCGAACGAGGTGCCCGTTGTGTATACCTAAAAGTCACAAGGAGTCACATACTTGCAGGTATGGAGTGTAACAGGTGTGTTGAGATGGTGCTACTATGTATGATAACCGACGGTGCTAAAATCCACACCAGTGGAACAGTCTGATGTGTTAAGGGATATTGTAAGAAGGAACGACCGAGATACGGCGTTCACCGATTGTTATGCAATAAGTGGGTGGATGACCCGCCAGTAATGTAGGAGTCTGGGGCCCAGCTGGGTAACCAAAATTCCGTTGTTCTTCTGAGGAAGGCCAATTCATGTATGTTGTTTTTACCAGTATGTTTTAGAAGGAATAGATCAATTAAGACATGTTATGGTTTCCCCCTTCTTTACCCTCATCGATCTGGTCAATGGAAAACCTAACCCAATGCCTAGTCCACTCTGCCTGCTACCTAACGAGCTACATGCTGTCCAGAGGGGGTCTGGTGGCAGCGACCCTTAGACATTAAGATTAGAGTTAAATTATCCCCTTAGATTTAGTGACCCCCAGATCTAGCAGTATACTGTGTATACCATACCATGCATTTGGTTACTTTGGGCTTGCTATTATGATGCAAGAGATCTGCCCTGGCAGCTGTACCGACACTCAAAGCCGGTGGTGCGTCGTTTCCATTGTTTACTGGTAGTTCCTGGTAAATATTTTTCAACCTAACGAAACTATTAGCCGTTTAGAGGTCAACCCCTAATTTTTGGCCAAATAATTTGGTCTTAAAAACTCGAACTACACACAGGTATACATGGTAAATAAGGACATGGGGGGGCCAGGGGTTTTTTAGGGGGGGGGGGAGGCAAAAGTACACGGATTTTTAACATTCATGGGTATCTCTCTTACCTAACCCCCGTGTATGTTTAGGGCTGACTGTATGTATGCATGCATAAAACAAGTAGAGTATTAATAAACATGATGGTTCATGTGCTATAACAGGAACAGGTACTGCAGTAAGAGGTGTAGTATTACCTGGGCCTCGGCCATATCCTGCCAAACACTGTGCCTTTAACCTCTCCGAACCTCTTCGTTTTGACGATATAATCAAAGATAGTCGTTCTTTCCTCGTGGGAGTAGTATACATCTTTTCTGTAAAAGAAAACTTATGATAATATACTTTGTTTAATATTTGTTCACACAACTAAAAGGAATATCCTTCCTTCTTTAGGCATTTGCCTCCAGGTGTAATGTTAACCTACATCTATTGAGGATAAAATCTTTCACCTACAAATTGACAATAACACATTTGCTGTAATCAGACATATCTAGTTGCCTCAACCCCAACAATAACCGAATTTTTTCTCCCAAATTTTCTTATTATTGTGGACTAATACTGTAAAACAAGTTAATGATCACCAAAAATAGCACTCATCTTACACCCCCCTCATAAACCCCCCCAAAATAAAATAATAATAAAAAACTCATTTGCCTATCAGTATTTATCTTTCCGTCCCTATTATTAGCCAGAGATTTATAATATTGCTAAGTATAATAGTGTGAAATAATAAGGAAACACCACTATAAAGGTGCTCCTCTACTTAAGAACGTTCAAGAAAATTCCAGATAAAACAAACATTACCTAAGAGGAGAAGAGTGAGCCAGGTTTTAAGGCTGTATTAAAGGGTATAGCTGGGCTAAATATCCATCATCTTTTCAGTTTTTACAATAAGTTTGGTATCTACAGGAGTAAAGTTGGACTTACAAACAAGCCTCAAGAACGTAACTCTTTCGCAAGTAGAGGAGCATCTGTACTTCATTTTTTTCTCAGCTGAGAAAAGATGCCCCGCCCCATGACTGTATTGCTCTAATTTTATCCAAAATTTTATTATAACATGCATATTATCTCGATATTACTACATATTAATTCACAGAAATAAACAAACATGTTGTCAGTGAAGAAGAACACTCACCTCAACCCAAGAAACAGGAAGT
>NW_024731898.1:0-5308 GCF_018991925.1 Homarus americanus | reverse complement strand
CCGCCCACCCTGCCTGCCCACCCACCTTCACCTCCACCACTACCTTGGCTGCTGGCCCACCCTCACCCACCACCATGCACCCTACCCTTCCACCCTCACCACAGCTCCTCCCACCCAACCCACCCACTAACCGCTGGGAAGCCACAGAAATGCTGCCACCCTCTTCACACCCGTACCACATATGCTGCCACCCTCTTCACACCTGTACCACATATGCTGCCACCCTCTTCACACCTGTAACACATATGCTGCCACCCTCTTCACACCCGTACCACATATGCTGCCACCCTCTTCACACCTGTAACACATAAGCTGCCACCCTTTTCACACCTGTACCACATATGCTGCCACCCTCTTCACACCTGCAACACATAAGCTGCCACCCTTTTCACACCTGTACCCAGGGCCGGCGCTACCCACTAGGCGAACTAGGCAATCGCCTAGGGCGCCAACATCTGGGGGCGCCACAAATTCAGGGCAAACTTGGATAAAATTAAAAATGAAGGGAAAACTGTGGTGGACACTGGTGGAGCCGTGGAGGGTCGGAGCAGGATGTTAGAAGGGGGGGGGGTCGGAGGGAGGCGAGGGTAGTTAGACGGTAGTCGACTGTGTTTTCTTTTTTAATATTATTCGTTAACCCCCCCGGAGGGACTAACCCGGGTCAGTGGCGTAGCTAGAGTGTGTGCCGCCCGGGGCGGCCCTTGAGTTTGCCGCCTGCGGTTCTCCCTGAGTTTTGCTGCCTCTGCTGTGCCCCCACAAAAAATATATATATTGCACAGTGACTTCACTTCCTTATATATATATATATATATATATATATATATATGATATCATATCCAGAAATTTCAGAGTAATTTCAAATGCCCCGCCATGAGTGATACTGAGCGTTCAAGGTCATCTGAGGGGAGGGAGCGCTGCCTGCTCGTAGCGAGAGACTGCGGAACTAGGCCTATATGATATTGAATATGATTTACCGAATTAATAATGATGCGATTCATGAAGTTAAAGGACTATTATTGAATTTGAAATTATTATAGATCGTTTAGCAGTCTGAATAATGTTACGGGTGTCCCAAGGAGTTATTAGTTAGGCGGAAAATATATCACGTAGGCCCAAGCTAGCGCCTTGGGGAGACGCGATGCTGGCTAGGCCAGTTCCGGAGAGCATTCACACAGACAAGACGTTCCGCGCGTCCATCAGAAATAGTCACGTGGCCTAGTCACCTGTGCTGCGCTATTGCAGTATAACAAGTAAGTCTCATTCGATCTCAGACAGGGTTAGATAGGGCAGTGATAAAGTAAACTAGAGCTAACAGTGAGTTCATTTCAAGGTTTCCGTCAGAACCCACTTGATTGGAGTTGACCGGAGTTGACTGCGAGAGATTGACTGCCGTTTGAGACTGCCGTTGATGATTGAGGGTGGCGATTGTCGCCATTGGACCGATCAGTGTAGGCCTGTCACTGTTTAGCGGGGTAGCAAAGGATCTCTTGAGTGAACGAGTGCTCCCGACAACTAAAACGACACGGGATCAGCATCGGCAGTGGGTGATCAGTTCTTACCACTCCGGTGCACAACACCACGTGTCCTCGGTCAGCTAGTGAAACCCTCTTGCTAACGGGAAGCTAAAGTTTCTCTCAACTGCACAAGGTCTGATTGGCTCACTCTCGTCCTGCCCATGGACGCACTGGGAGTACACTGAGGCTATCTGAGTATATTAATGGTCACACACTGAGACCGTGAGTCTAGGACTCTAGGAGATACCTAGAGGAACATTTTATCTTCATTATTACGGGTGTAGTTAACACCACTCCTCAGACTGATATTATCTTGACGTGTGTGGTTAATATTTCTTAAATAATTTTGATAATATTGTTTTGAATGTTTGTGCCATTAAGTGGAACCAGAGTGATACTGTGATTGATTCTTTTAATGCATCTGATTGTTCTTCATAATTCTGATCTCAGGTATAACCTTGTTCCCCAGAGTAGTGGTTAAGTTAGGTTAGGAAGTGTGCATCTGTTGGGGTGCTATAATTTTGTTGAGTGCCCTTAAGGCCTATTCATTATAGAGTATTTAATTTCTTAAATTTTATTACCATTCCTCAGTGACTGATATTATTTTGTTGAAGACCCTTAAGGCCTATTCATTGTGGAGTATTTAATTTCTTATTTTTTAGTACCATTTCCTAAGTGACTGATATTATTTTGTGAAAGCCTTAAGGCCTGTTCATGTGGGCGAGCAACATTTCTTAATACTTCAAATTTATTGTTGCCTGTGTTTCTAATAATTTCTATGTCATGTATAACTTTTATTCCCCAGAGTAGTGTTTAAAGTTTAAGTTAAGAGATGCGCATATTGGTGTACCATTATTGATTGTGTTTGTAGTGTTGGAGGGAATATAAGTGTCTAAATTTTACAGTGTGTCTCATTCATCCCAGTCACAGACGCTATCCTTCCACGGGTCACGGACAGTTCATTTTGTGTAGTAGATTTAAGTGTTCTTGTGCTGGTTCGGGATTTTTCTCAAAGGGGCGCTTCCACTGCCTTTACCATCTATTAAATTTTAATAAACCCCAAGTCAAGGGAGAAATTAAAGTCCAGCAAATATATATATATATATATATATATATATATATATATATATATGTATATATATATATATTAAATAGTTTGCGTACCATTATAATATTACTGTACTTTCACATACTCAAATATAGTATGCTTTAAATACACACCAAACATACTTAAACTTTATAAGTTTCCTGAATCCTCAACAGGTTACAGGTTGTGTGTGTGGCGGGGGGCGCATAGCAAGGGTGTAGCTCATGACGTGGCCGTGATGATGTGGGTCAGGTGTTAGGTCAGACACGACAAGGATTAACTTGCCGCCGATACAAAGGGATGGATTAACGTCTCCAGTAGCTGCAGATATGGGGTGGTATTGACCCATTACGCTTCAATTCGTGCCGCCCGGGGCAGACCGCCCCCCCCCTAGCTACGCTAGTGACCCGGGTCCTTATATTTCGCGGCCTGGAGAACTGTCGAGCAGTGACCTGAAGGCTGACATCTGAGGAACCCTTCTCCCAACCCCACCATACCCTCCCCTCCCTTACTGCCAGGGCGGCTGAGCCGTCCCTTCCTGCCTTTGTCGGGATGAGGCAAGGTTACCTGACCTCTGAAGTTTGACCTCGCATAACATAATCCCACTGAGACTGGCCAGGTGATTGTATTAAGTTTTTAATGTAAATAATTTTTTAATGTGGCTTGGTCAGAGTTGCAATTATTTTTGTTCATAACTGTTACAGCTCACCATTAAGCTTTTTCTATTTATACTTAAGATGTCAATTTAATATATTGTCCGACCAATGACTGGTCACAACTCACAAGTATCGTATTTTGCACTACATGTATATAATAATGATGTAATAATAGTAGGTTATAACTTGCAGGAGGCTGGAGCGAGCTAAATGCTTATGATATGTTATTATTTTTTAAAGATTACCCTAAAATAAAAAAAATAACTAAAAATTGTTTCATTGACATTTACGTCAAGGATTTATTGACTTAATGTACTAACAATAATTGGTTATTTGCATGGATGAAGTAATAAAGCCACAAGATGAAAATTATGTTATCAGTGGTGTTTGGAGAGTTAGAAACAATGTAGTAATGGGTTACTGTACCTACATTAGCTTATCAAAACTTTCAAGGGGGCGCACATCTAAAGGCTTGCCGAGGGCGCCAAATCATCTTGCACCGGCCCTGCCTGTACCACATATGCTGTCACCCTCTTCACACCTGTAACACACATGCTGCCACCCTCTTCACACCTGTAACACGTAAGAGAGGAAGACTTAGATACACTTGAAGATTCAGTACCAGCTGAAGACATTGCAGGTGTAATTTTGCAATATTACAATATTTCTCTGATTGTCTCATATTTTTGTTTTAATGAACCATTTTGCGTTATTATTATCTACTGCCTCGGGTAAGGAATCGTGAGACGTTGTAGTCGGATTTAAAAGTTCGCGAAATATAAACGCGAGTCCAAAATCCGCGAAATTACTGAGATGATCGCGAAAAGTGTAAACGCGAGTCCAAAATCCGCGAAATTAGTGAGTTGTTCTCCTCTCGTAAATTCTATACAGGTGTGTTTAATACATACTGTCTATCTGTCACAAGGTATGTTCCTCAGCTCACTGATATGGGTAGACGGAAAGGACAGACAACGGACATAAGGAACACAGACAACAGACCAAAGGAACGTATTGGCAACGGATGGACTAAAGGAACACAGACAACAGACAGACAAAACCCACAGACAACAGACCAAAGGAACGTATTGGCAACGGATGGACTATAGGAACACAAACAACAGACAGACAAAACCCACAGACAACAGACCAAAGGAACGTATTGGCAACGGATGGACTAAAGGAACACAGACAACAGACGAACCGGCTTACAGACATAGGGCCGAAGACGTATTGAGCAGTGGACTAAAGGTACAGACGCCAGACAGGGCTGACACAGAACCAAAAACAGACAAGGAACGTATTGGCAGCAGGATGGACTAAAGGGAACACAGACAACAGACAGACAAAACCACAGACAACAGACCAAGGGGCATCGGTGGCAACGGATGGACTAAAGGAACACAGACAGACGGGCGAGCCACAGACAACAGACCAAAAGGAACATAACTGGCAACGGATGGACTAAAGACACAGACAACAGACAGGCCACCAGACAGCGAGCCGAACGTATTGTCGCGGATGGACTAAAGAACACAGACAACAGACGGGCCAGAAACCCACAGACAACAGATTCAAAGGAACGTATTGGCAGCGAGGATGGACTAAAGAACACGATATGACAGGCAGAAACCCACGAACCAGCGACCAAAAGGAACGTATTGGCAACGGATGGACTAAAAGACACAGACAACAGACGAACCAAAACCACGACCAGCGAGCAAGGCGTATTGGCAACGCGGATGGACTAAGGAACACAGACAACAGTCCAAAGGAACGTATTGGCAACGGATGGACTAAAGGGACACAGACAACAGACAGACAAAACCCACAGACAACAGACCAAAGGAACGTATTGGCAACGGATGGACTAAAGGAACACAGACAACAGACAGACAAAACCCACAGACAACAGACCAAAGGAACGTATTGGCAACGGATGGACTAAAGGAACACAGACAACAGACAGACAAAACCCACAGACAACAGACCAAAGGAACGTATTGGCAACGGATGGACTAAAGGAACACAGACAACAGACAGACAAAACCCAC
>NW_024731897.1:0-24735 GCF_018991925.1 Homarus americanus | reverse complement strand
TCTGTGATGGAATGGAATTATATTTTCCTTTTATCTATTTTTTTTCTACTTTATTTTGTTTTTCGTTTCTCGTATATTTTATTCACTACTCTTGCTGCCGATAAAGAAACTGTCAAACTGTATTAAATAATTCCACATGTAAACACTAATATTTAATAGAAGGTTGAACTGAGGGACGCCTGATTATTAAAAAAATCTTGGAGGTTAGCGCATCAACATCCACTGGTCGCCTGGGTCCTAAGTTCTGATTAATGCCAACATAACCTCGCTCAACTTAACCTGTATACTAGCACTGTGGTTAGGTTAGACTCGGGCCTATTAGGACTTAAACCCATTTGACTGCAAACACCACATCTAATGTTTATTGCTACTCATAATAAAAATGGTAAGGCCCTGAAAGCTGCATATTTTTCCAGTATGAAAAACATATTCTAACCACCCCGGAGACACTAAGTGCTTATATACAGCTATTCTCTTTAAATTCTGCCTGGGTATAACCGCAAGCTGTTAAGTAAGCTTCATGTTTAAGATAGATCTTGAAAATATAAGGATTCAAGCTCTTAATATGCATACAAAACTTATAATGAACACAGGATGAGAAAGAAAGTTTGATTGCTTAGATAAATTTACACTGGGCTCTTGTATAGGAAGTGATCCTCTCATACGCCTACACAGTGTACTAGTGTTATGAGGGCTGAGGTGTGGTGCTGGCTGAGGCAAGGTGTGGTGGTGGATGATGAAGGTGTAGTGCTGGGTGAGGAAAGGTGTGGTGGTGTATGAGATAGGTGTAGTGCTGGGTGAGGAAAGGTGTGGTGGTGGATGATGAAGGTGTAGTGCTGGGTGAGGCAAGGTGTAGGGGTGGATGAGGAAGGTGTAGTGCTGGGTGAGGAAGGTGTAGAGGTGGGTGAGGAAGGTGTAGTGCTGCGTGAGGAAGGTGTAGGGGTGAATGAGGAAGGTGTAGAGGTGGGTGAGGCAAGGTGTGGTGGTGGATGATGAAGGTGTAGTGCTGGGTGAGGCAAGGTGTAGGGGTGGATGAGGAAGGTGTAGTGCTGGGTGAGGCAAGGTGTAGGGGTGGATGAGGAAGGTGTGGTGCTGTGGGGGCAAGGGTGTGGTGGTGGATGATGGGGTGTAGTGCTGGGTGAGGAGCCAGGGTGTGGGGAATTGGATGGGGAGAGGGTGTGGTGCTGGGTGGGGCAAGGTGTGGGGGTGGATGAGGAAGGTGTGGTGCTGGGTGGGGCAAGGTGTAGGGAATTGGATGAGGGGGAAGGTGTGGTGCTGTGGGAGGAAGGTGTAGGGTGGATGAGAGGGTATAGTGCTGCGTGGGGAAGGTGTAGGGGTGAATGAGGGAAGGTGTAGAGGTGGGTGAGAAGGTGTAGTGCTGGGTGAGGAAGGTGTGGTGGTGGATAGGAATGTGTGGTGGTGGATGAGGAAGGTGTGGCCTTTAGGTGAAGGAGGTATGAGAAAAGCGCTGGGTGAGGAAGGTGTAGTGGTGGATGAGGAATGTGTAGTGGTGGATGAGGAAGGTGTAGCGCTGGGTGAGGAAGGTGTAGCGCTGGGTGAGGAAGGTGTAGTGCTGCGTGAGGATGGTGTAGGGGTGAATGAGGAAGGTGTAGTGCTGCGTGAGGAAGGTGTAGTGCTGCGTGAGGAAGGTGTAGAGGTGGGTGAGGAAGGTGTAGTGCTGGGTGAGGAAGGTGTAGTGGTGGATGAGGAATGTGTAGTGGTGGATGAGGAAGGTGTAGCACTGGGTGAGGAAGGTGGAGGGGTGGATGAGGAAGGTGTAGTGATGGGTGAGGAAGGTGTAGGGGGTGGATGAGGAAGGTGTAGTGCTGGGTGACTGTGCATACTGCATGAAATATGACCTATAATGTTGTTAACACTGAACAAACTGAAAAAGACTTAAAAGAATAATATTTCTTTTTGCAACCGACCTTTTTACACATCACTTTAGCTCGTGTTGTTATACAATACTGTTGTTAGGGTAATGTTTTAATATTTGCAAGACGAATGTGAATTTGTTGCCATCCGGTATAACTTACTGTACACTCCCATACTTAGTGTACATTATGTAAGAGAAAATAAACAGTTATAAACAGTAAGATAAACAATAAAAGTAAAAGTAAATTGTCCTTTTACAGATAAAGTTTACTGCAACACGAGGCAACTTCACTCAGCTGATCGTATATGGGTGGACGGTGAGGCGAAGGAGTTCTTCTCTGGCTGTGTATCGTCTGCTCTGCCTCCTCCTTATTTCCACTTTCACGGGTATTGTTTTTTCTTTCTGTTTTCGATTTTTTTTTATTATTTGTATTTTTAACTAAATATTTTCCAGATATTTTGGTTATCTAATACTTTCAAATATGTGAAATTTGGATATATGAGATAGCGCTGAGACAAGGGCGTTGAGGCCGATGTAACCCGTATATAGGGTCACAGTTAGCCATGACTAGTTCTCCATAATGCCCACACACCCATAGTACCCACACACTATCCACACACTACCCACACACTCACACAAGGAGATACAGTGAAATAAACTGCTGTACCTAAATATTATGTAACTCAAAATATATTCCCAAATCAGCACGTTTACAGTTGAAAATAATAAAAGCATAAATAATACAAACAAAATCAATTAATATATTTTTTATTATTATTAAATATCAGAAATGTTGGGTCAACGCTTCTTGTTGTTCTTTGTCTTTTTCCCAGTGGAGATGTAGTCTCCCCATGGCAGGTACTGGTCCTTTTGTACATGGCAGAAAGTAGTAGTTTCCTTCTTCTTCTTGTTGTTTTGAGGTTTAGTGTGCTTTGTGGTCTGCAGTTTGTTAGATCGGGGGCCCTTCTCCTTCACCTGGCAAGGCTTCACCTCAACCTTTGAAACTTTTGTTACAGTGCGTCAGAACACCATTGTGATTTACTGACACTAACAGCTCTCTCACTCAGGTCAAATCAAAATTTGACCATACAGAAAGAATTACGGTTTAATAAGGTTGGAATTTAAAGAAATTGACAACAAAATGAAGCTCTGTTTATCACTATAGTGTTGAGGACTGGTGTTTGTAGAGATGATGGATGGTGTTATAATATGTAGTGATGATGGATGGTGTTATATGTAGTGATGAAGGCTGGCATTATATGTAGTAATGATGGATGGTGTTATATGTAGTGATGATAGGAGGGTAATATATGTAGTGATGATGGATGGTGTTATATATAGTGATGATGCATGATGATATATGTATTGATGATGGTTGGTGTTATATGTAGTGATGCTGGATGGTGTTATATGTAGTGATGATGGATAGAGTTATATGTAGTGATGATGGATGATGTTATATGTAGTGATGATGGGTGGTGTTATATGTAGTGATGTTGGATGGTGTTATATGTAGTGATGATGGATGATATTATATGTAGTGATGATAGGATGGTTCTATATGTAGTGATGGATGGTGTTATATGTATTGATGATGGATGATGTTATATGTAGTGATGATAGGATGGTTTTATATGTAGTGATGATGGATGGTGTTATATGTAGTGATGATGGTTGGTGTTATATGTAGTGATGATGGTTGGTGTTATATGTAGTGATGCTGGATGGTGTTATATGTAGTGATGATGGATAGAGTTATATGTAGTGATGGATGATGTAATATGTAGTGATGATGGGTGGTGTTATATGTAGTGATGTTTGATGGTGTTATATGTAGTGATGATGGATGATATTATATGTAGTTATAATAGGTTGGTTTTACATGTAGTGTTGATGGATGGTGTTATATGTACTGATGATGCATGATGTTATATGTAGTGATGATGGGTGGTGTTATATGTAGTGATGCTGGATGGTGTCATATGTAGTGATGATGGATGGAGATATATGTAGTGATGATGGATGATGTTATATGTAGTGATGATGGTTGGTGTTATATGTAGTGATGTTGGATGATGTTATATGTCGTGATGGATGGTTCTATATGTAGTGATGGTGAATGGTGTTATATGTAGTGATGATGGATCGTGTTATATGTAGTGATGATGGATAGTGTTATATGTAGTGATGATGATGGATGGTGTTATAAGTAGTGATGATGGATGTTGTAATATGTAGTGATGAAGGATGGTGTTAGTGAAGATTGTGAAGTGAGATGTAGTGAAGATTGTGAAGTGAGGTGTAGTGAAGATTGTGAAGTGAGATGTAGTGAAGATTGTGAAGTGGGATGTAGTGAAGATTGTGAAGTGAGATGTAGTGAAGATTGTGAAGTGAGATGTAGTGAAGATTGTGAAGTGAGATGTAGTGAAGATTGTGAAGTGAGATGTAGTGAAGATTGTGAAGTGAGATGTAGTGAAGATTGTGAAGTGAGATGTAGTGAAGATTGTGAAGTGAGAAGTAGTGAAGATTGTGAAGTGGGATGTAGTGAAGATTGTGAAGTGATGTAGTGAAGATTGTAAAGTGAGATGTAGTGAAGTTTGTGAAGTGGGATGTAGTGAAGATTGTGAAGTGAGATGTAGTGAAGATTGTGAAGTGGGATGTAGTGAAGATTGTGAAGTGAGATGTAGTGAAGATTGTGAAGTGAGATGTAATGAAGATTGTGAAGTGAGATGTAGTGAAGATTGTGAAGTGAGATGTAGTGAAGATTGTGAAGTGAGATGTAGTGAAGATTGTGAAGTGAGATGTAGTGAAGATTGTGAAGTGAGATGTAGTGAAGATTGTGAAGTGGGATGTAGTGAAGATTGTGAAGTGAGATGTAGTGAAAATTGTGAAGTGATATGTAATGAAGATTGTGAAGTGAGATGTAGTGAAGATTGTGAAGTGAGATGTAGTGAAGATTGTGAAGTGAGATGTAGTGAAGATTGTGAAGTGAGATGTAGTGAAGATTGTGAAGTGAGAATAGTGAAGATTGTGAAGATGTAGTGAAGATTGTGAAGTGAGATGTAGTGAAGATTGTGAAGTGAGATGTAGTGAAGATTGTGTAAGTGGAGATGTAGTGAAGATGTGTGAAGTGAAGATGTAGTGAAGATTGTGAGTGAGATGTTGAAGATTGAAGTGAGATGTAGTGAAGATTGTGAAGTGAGATGTAGTGAAGATTGTGAAGTGAGATGTGTAAAGATTGTGAAGTGAGATGTAGTGAAGATTGTGAAGTGAGATGTAGTGAAGATTGTGAAGTGAGATGTAGTGAAGATTGTGAAGTGAGATGTAGTGAAGATTGTGAAGTGAGATGTAGTGAAGATTGTGAAGTGAGATGTAGTGAAGATTGTGAAGTGAGATGTAGTGAAGATTGTGGAGTGAGATGTAGTGAAGATTGTGAAGTGAGTTGTAGTGAAGATTGTGAAGTGATATGTAGTGAAGATTGTGAAGTGAGATGTAGTGAAGATTGTGAAGTAAGATTATAAAGAAAACTGTAGTAATTGAGGTTAAACGAACGCGGGTTATTCTGTAGTGTATCCGTGTCTTGTTAACGTGGAACCAACATGGCGGTGGTTCTCAATATAGATACGTTATTTTGCCGGGAATTTCTGTCAAAACGAAATATGAATCAACCATATTTAGCCTAAATTAACCTAGCGGCTTTATTATATATTCTAAGATGTTTAAGTTGGATAGATCAGATCAGGTTAGGTTAAGTCAGGTTGGGTTAGGTTAGGTTAGTTTTGTTAATTTTGCCACTTAGAGGCTAGTTTATTGTGCCCCCATACTCATCCTGTGAGCGGTAGTGCAAAGAGATTACAAAGTGGTGTTAGATGAGGTAGGTGGTTAAGTTAAGTTTCAATAGGTTAGGTTAGATTACGTCAGGTTGGGTTAAGTTAGGTTAGGTAGGTAATAAGTAGATAGGTTACGGTCGGTAGGTGGGAAAGTTAGGTTAGGTAGGTAATAAGTAGATAGGTTACGGTCGGTAGGTGGGGAAGTTAGGTTTGATTAGGTTAGCTTATGTCAGACGGGGAGGTTAGGTTCGATTATGTCAGGTTAGGTTCGATTATGTCAGGTTAGGTTAGATTACGTCAGGTTAGGTTAGATTATGTCAGGTTAGGTTAGATTATGTCAGGTTAGGTTAGATTATGTCAGGTTAGGTTAGATTATGTCAGGTTAGGTTAGATTATGTCAGGTTAGGTTAGATTATGTCAGGTTAGGTTAGTCAGGTTAGGTTAGATTATGTCAGGTTAGGTTAGATTATGTCAGGTTAGGTTAGATTATGTCAGGTTAGGTTAGATTATGTCAGGTTAGGTTAGATTATGTCAGGTTAGGTAAGTAGGTGGAGGTGGGTAAAAAAGGTTAGGTTAGGTCGGCAGGTTTTAGTGTAGGAGCTTAAGTAATCCCGTAAAAATTTCATGTTAATTTTTGACACCATACATCGTAATAATCCTTATAAACTATGTTAAGGAACTGTGGTGTAATTTTTTCTGAACGGTTTATTATAAGTTTTATGCCATTAAAGAAGTTTTATCAAAGAGCGGCGTAATGAACCACAGACGTATTACCATTAAGTCCTAAGTAACTTAAAACATGACTAATAACCTATGAACATGTAGTATTATATGATTACAATTTAACATAATATATTATGAATGCTGTTATAATATCTTAAGTGTGTTACAAACATGGATGCTCATATATGCCATCCTGTCTCTGGCAAAGAAGAGATTGCAGTAAGTAAAATTAATTGCTAAAGACAAATACTGGAAATTAAACATATACTTATTACCATTATCTGAAAAGCTTAGAACCACCGTTTTATATTTATTAAAAGTTTGTAGTGTTATACATCATGTGTATACAAGTCACAAGTTATTATTTACGACATTGCTTCAGTCCTCGTCATCAGAGTCTTCTGTGTACAACAGATTCCTTCACCTTGTTTAGGCATTTCTCATCATCTGCTTGACAGTTACACATCTCGGTGCATGTCATGCTATTCTTTCTGATTCTTTCTGTATGAACATGACAATGATCCACATTTCCTGACGCCACATCCACATTTAACAAGTTCTGTGATTGCTTCTGGAGCTGGTGGTTGGTCTGATATTACTAGTATGAAACAGTCATTGTCAATCTTCCAACCATGCTCTAATTGTGAAAGCATTTCACTGTCTGCATCACAAGACCACAGAAGAGCTTGATACCTTCCTCTCAATATATGATACTTTAGAGTTGCTGCAGTCGCTGGTAGTTCTCCAGCTTCTGCCTCCGTTATCTTGAAGAGATGCCATCTAAGTTTTGACAGTTTAGTGAGTCATTCGTGGACAGTAGAGCTTAAATACAAATTCCTCTAGACCAATATACATGTCTGCTGGAGGGCATTTGGTCTACTCAGCATCTTGAATGCATCTAGGACTTTTGTGTTAGATTTCATCAAAGTGCTCCAACATGCTTTCTTTCCTTTGCCAACAAATTTTCCAATGCAGTCAGATCCTGTGAAGGCATGGAAACCTGAAAGGCTCTCTGCCCAATGTGTCGTCGCTCACCAGTTCCTGTTATCATACTTGTATTTTCTCCAAGTTGAGGCTGCTTTAATATGCCAAACACATCAGTGTCTGGTGACTTGATATGTACAGTGCTGCCCTTCTGTGATGCACATACTGTATGTCCTGCTTAAGTTCTATAACTTGTGATAGCAATTTAATGGTTGAAGTCTTATTTGCTGCTTTCCACGACAGTAGATTAACCTTGGACAGCTTTTCCCAGATGCTCAATGGACCAACAATACGTTCCTTGACAAAATTTTCATAATTCTGTCTTCCAACTTCATATGCACATAGATTGTCATATTTGGCATTTTCTGGCATTACAGCTCCAGTTACCAAGTTTATAAGAGCATCATTTTCCTGGGATTACAGTCACCAATAACATTGTGTAGCTTCTGTACATCAGCATATTTTCAGCTGACAATAGCTGTAGAGAGCTCATGGTGTTCTGTTCTTTTGTAATCTTTATGAGTTTGATATTTTATGTAATGAACTTAATTTGAAAACCCAAATGGTAGTATATGATCTTTTATCACCTTAGACACTCTGTGCGTCATGCCTCTCAAGTGATTTTTTTCCTCTCTTACTTCTCTGGACAAATACGACCTTTATCCCATCAGAAAAAATATCACCATATATTTTCTTAATCTACAGGTGCCAAGGTTTAAAATGACGGATGGTGTTAAAAATTAACCTGAAATTTTTACGTGACCACATATTGTCTTGTTGGGTTTCTGAGAGAACTTCACGGCTAAATAGCGCCTCTGTATTGATAGCCGGTACATGTCGTAATATCCACCGCTCATAGTTAAATCTTTATGTCCGTTTATTTTGTCCTAATTTAAGTATCAAAGAGTGTTTTCATTTTTAAGTATCTTAAGTATCTTTTTTCCCCACTCCTAAGTATCTAAGTATGATTTATTTTCATTTTTAAGTAACTAACCATATTTTTGTTTTCATTATAAAATGTGATTGATATAGACAACAGAAGTAAATATCAGCTGGAGGTCGTAAACGAAGCTGATGTGAAGTATTTTGACTCACTGTTCCCACGAACTAATTGCTTCACTGGTTTATACCGAAGAAATAAAACCGCCAACGAACCATCCGATTCAAATGTGTCTTAGGCGATACAGGGTGTTTATGCGTCACTCTGATACCAAGAATGACTTTGTGTACTGTGGTGAAGCTGAGGGTAGGATAGGGTTGGGTTGGGTTGGGATGGGTTAGGATTACGCATGTGTGGGTATATTCTGTCGCATTTTATAGGTATCTTGCGTCTTTCTCTTTATTCCTTCTTTATCATGAGTATCTGTGCCTATTAATACACCACCTCGCAGGATAGTGGAAGAGGAATGGATAGTAACGAGATAATATTCTTCTAACATATACCTTAGCTTGATTACAGGTAACACCAGGTAGAAGTTACATGACTCTTAAGAGTTTTCCTCGACTTGGCTGATTCAACTGTAAGACTTGTTGTATTTATCCTTCCATGTAAGACCCTCCACTTGTAAGACCTCCACCTGTAAGACCCTCCACTTGTAAGACTCTCCACTTGTAAAACCCTTTAGGGATTTGAAATACCTTCTCGTCTTGGCTCCACTAGTACTGTACACACCCTCTCTAGCCTTAGTTTACAGTAATGTTGAAGTATATAGTGAAGACTCACAGCTCATGGGTTAGAAAAACAAAAGATGCTTGTTTTATTTATTTATTTATTTATAGTTTATTTTAGAATCCCCGAAAGTTAGAACAAAATGGCTGACGGGACGCAAGCGGGCGGTGTTCACAGTATGGACCAAGAATAAAAAATAAATGAAAAATAAAATAAATAAATCGTAAATTGGTGCATTGTTTCTCCAGGGGTAATTATAGAAGTACAAATGTTCTCCAGCAGTGGGTAACGATCATAGTCACGTATAGAGCTTCCGACGCAGGTAGATTGATATAGATGCATTACCTGGAGTTAGTGGGTTACAGGGGCCTCTTACACGATAATATTAAAGGTGTTTTTTCCTTCTGTTTGTGGCACTTGAGGTGTTTAGGTTAGGTTTAATTAAAATGGTTTAGTTATAATAGTTATATTACGATAAGTTAAGTTGAATTTAGAACTATTTATTTGCATATATCGTGTTTTAGAAGGATTTGTTAGCTAATATGTTTAATTTGGATACATTTAGTTTAATTTAGATCATTTGATTTTACAAGGTCGCATTATAATGACTGGGAACCATATAGAAACCTGTTAGAGAAGTAAATATTTCTACGGCAGTGAATGAGTAAGTCAATAAGTGGTGTATAGAGCTGCTGATGCAACTTAAACGGTATATACTGTACATTATATGTTATCAGAGCTTTCCTGTTGTACGTAACCGCCTCCGTCAAAGTGTCTTAGTGGCTCATGTGAAGATTAGCCTCTAGTTTATTTAACCTCAAGATTAACTACACTGGCACTGCCTGACCTGACCTGACCTGACCTGACCTAACCTAACTTAATCTAACCTAACTTAATTTCCCAGGTAGCGTTAGGTTAATCATTAGTTGAAATAAGCTGGGAGGGTTAATCTTCAGGTAATCTATCTTAATTAAAATTTTGGTCAGGTGAGGCCTTCCTTACCTTACTCGAGAGCAGGAGGAGGAGGACTTGCTAACATCTACAGATCATCGTCAACCAAGGCAGATATTGAATACCTTTTGTTTACCTTCGTGGCTTAAGAACACATCTTAACACCATAAGACTATTCGCCTCAATACAATAATACAGTAATTGATTATTGTATTCTAATAAAATTTACTGTGTATCTTGTGAACCAGATTTATTGTTTGACCTTAGTGAATGAGAAACTGGTTGAGGTGTATTGTGGTAAACATCCTTAAGAGCAGCTCTGTGTGTTCTTACGACCTAAAAGTAACACAAAATGTAGCCAATATCTACCCTTGGTCAGTCACTTTATGTAGATGTCAATTGTGTCATTTCTCTAGACTTAGTGCCCCCTGGAGGAGAAAGTAAATACAATGTTGATTTATTTTGGTCACAACACACGCTAGTAGATTATTTTTTCCTATTTAACTAAATAATTAACACTATGTAGCTAACTAATTATATGACTCAAAGATGGTAACCAATATGGCGTCGATATTGTTCACATACTCTATGATAAATAGTGTAGGTTATGTATATAAGCTACTGTGCCGAGTAGCAACCCTGTATATAAGCTACTGTGCCGAGTAGCAACCCTGTATATAAGCTACTGTGCCGAGTAGCAACCCTGTATATAAGCTACTGTGCCGAGTAGCATTTATATATATCATCACGTGGCAACACTGCACGTTATGTGGCAACATTGCCCCGAGGCTGCCATATGGCAAGGCAGCCTCAGTCTGACTGTGTGAGCCGTGCTTGGCACACGCGAGTCACCACTTGTATTTCTATCATCCATAATAAACGGACTTCAGTGTTACACAGTGTTTCCCTACCCATCACTGCATTCTTTGGGGAACTTGTAACCACCATGGCGCAGTGCCTAGGATCTGTGGACTTACAAAGTGTGTGAACGGTGCCGAGACAGTTACGTCTGTCGGTGATGCGCGTCATGCGCGTCGACTCATAGTGTGTTGTGTTGTGTTGCGCTGTGTTTCGCCGCGATGTGCAGTGTTGCTCCGTCACAGTGCGTTTTAGTGACGGTGGCAGTGTTAGTGTCAGTGTGTTAGTGTGTGTCTAGCTGAGAGTTGAGCATTGGCCTGTTTTTGGTGGTACTCATGGAGCACGCAGGCGTACACCCTTCTCGTGTGACATCCCGGGTGATACTGACGGTCTCACTCCCGCCACGTCTCCAGCCACCGGCATTAAGGCCACCACGAAGCAATCTCTCAGACACACACACACGCACACACGCACGCACTCGCTCACGGACAGAACAGTGGACTATATGCGTGATCTCTGCGCTGTTTATATCATATATATGTGGTTCGAGCTGTTGAGGCGCCACTTTATATACTAAACAGTGCAGTCCACGCACACACAAAGATGGGAGGTAAGAAGGGACAACGTCAAGAAGGGAGACACGACTCCCCACCACCTTCTCCTCCACCGGGCGCAGACTCTCATCCTCCACCTCCAGTGACGGACATTGCCACAATTCTGAGGTGGATGGACGACCGGGACGAGAGACGTAGAGAGATGGAACTTCAGAGGGAGGAGACATGAAGAGAGGAGGAAAAGTTGCGTTTTGAGGCACTATTGGCGACCCCGGCGCTAACCCACCCTCCCTCACTCGCAGGTAGCGCGCATATAGGCGCCAGTACCCTCCCTCCTCCACCACACCAGCGTCCTGCAGGTACCCTTGCTACCCCAACAGCTCCCAAGGCATCTGTTCAACTCCCACCCGCCCTCTCACCAGACGTCACGTTTCAGCTTTTTCGTGAGTGGAGGTGGCGTTGGACAGATTACTCCACGATGGTGGACCTTGATAGCATGCCTCCAAACAAACAGCTCATCCAACTGCGGATGTGTTTGTCGCTGGAGACCCAGAGAGTTTTGGAGCACAAGGTTGCAAGTGCCTCCCGATTCTACATCTTCAGTGACGGATGTGCTCGCCTTTTACAGGAGCACGTTAAAGGTCGGAACAACGAGGCTTTACGTCGCCGTGCCTTCACCAGCTGCAAGCAGGCGAAGAACGAATCCTTTGACGACTTTTTTGTACGCTTGAAGAGTTTGTCAGAGGAGATCGACGTCTGCAAGGCGCACAGCCGGGAATGTGAGGAAGCCTGGATCAAGCACGGGATCTTGACAGGTGTCAGGCACGAAGAGTTGATGCAGCGACTCATCCCCCTGGACGCTTCCTCCACACTCCAGGTGGCAGTGACTGAATGTCGGTCATACGAGGCCACCAAGTCCGCCACCTCTGCCTTACGGGCCCCCCCTGCTGTGAGAGCAATCTCTCAGTACAAGAAGGGTAAGAAGGCGGCCAACAACATGAAGGCTGCCACACGTTCTTCCACGCCTCCGCCTAGTGCTTCCTGTGGCAGCTGTGGAAAGCAGCATGGCCCCAAGACTTGCCCGGCCGCCGACGCACTGTGTCGTGGATGTGACCGTAAGGGCCACTGGTCTAACACAGACAGGTGCCCTGCACGAGGCCACAAGTGTCAGGCCTGCGGTCGCTATGGACACTACGACAAGTGCTGCCGCCAACCCAAGCCCAAAAGCCCGAGACGAGGAGGACAGCAGCGCACTTCCATCGGGGTGGTTCACACGCAGCCCCCTCCAGATGGCCCACGCCTCCCCAAGCAGCAACGGAGTCACATCAGGAGGGTGGAATCGACCACACGCCCCAGGGCTACCTCTTCCCCTACTATCCGCGTCGCCGTCACACACGGTGATGTGTCGGGTCACATCGAGGTGATACCGGACACCGGCGCTGATACTACGGTGATTGGGTTGAAGCACCTCCAGAAAGTGGGCCTCACCAAACGTGACCTGGGACCACCGCCGCAGCTGCTGTACTACAATGCGGACGGTTCCCAGATGCCGGACGCTGTGGGCTCCTTTCAAGCAGAGATCACCTACGGCGACAGGTCGTGTCACCGATGGATCGACGTGCAGCCTACTCTCGCTACACCCTTGTTGTCGTGGGAGCACTGCAAGGAGTTAGGCGTGGTGCCCAGAAACTTTCCCGAGCAGATCCCAGCTGCTCGTTACACCGCCAGCAGGGTGCGTGAGTCGACGAGCGACGCGCCTGGCGCTGCCACACAGATCTACCCAGAACCCGCGTCCACTCCCTCCCCGCCTCCACCCAAGTCACGGCTGCTTCCTCTTCACAGCGAGACGTCTCCTTCAGCCGCAAGGGCCTACTTCCTGAAGGAGTACTCGGATGTGCTGGTGACGAAGGAGGCCCTACGGACCGCGCCACTGAAGGCTATGGCGGGTCCGCCTATGAGGATACACCTGCGGAAAGATGCACTGCCGTTTGCCATACACACTCCCCGGTTGATTCCTCTCGCCTTCAGGGATTCAGTCAAGAAGGAACTGGATTCCATGGTGGCCCAGGGTGTCATCGTACCCGTTGGTGACGACCCATCCCCTTGGTGCCACCCTCTAGTTGCTGTGGCTAAGACTAACGGTGGAGTGCGGATTACTACCGACTTGTCTAAGCTTAACAGCCAGGTGTCCCGTCCCGCCCACCCTTCACCCACACCTTTTGCAGCTATACGGAGTGTGGATCCGAAGGTACGGCACTTCTCGACGATGGACGCCCTCTGTGGTTACTGGCAGATCCCACTGAAGAAGGAGGATCAGCCACTGACCACTTTCATCACGCTTTACGGACGCTTCCGCTACTGCCGTGGCCCTATGGGATTCGCTGCTACGGGGGACGCCTTCTGTCTGCGTGGTGACATGGCACTTCAAGGCGTGACCAACTACGTGAAGGTAGTGGATGACGTCCTCCTCTACGATGAGGACTACCTGACGCATCTTCGCCGCATCGACGAGGTACTGACCAGGTGTAGGACGCACGGCATCACTCTGAATGCCGAGAAGTTCGTCTTGGCCGCACCTGCAGTGTCTTTCTGCGGCTACCAACTCTCAGGGGATGGCATTGCTGCTAACCCGGAGAAAGTTCGCGCCATAGCGGTCTTTGCGAAACCTGCCAACCTTACGGATCTCAGGTCTTTCATGGGCCTGGTGAACCAGCTGGCAGAATTTTCTCCTGACGTCTCCACCGCTGCCGGGCCTCTCCGCCCCCTGATGAGCCCCAAGAGGACGTTCACGTGGACCCCTGACCACGCCCTCGCCTTTCATAAGGTGAAGGAGGCCCTGTCAAGTCCACCTATCCTCGCTACTTTCGACCCAGCGCTCCCCACCGTCCTCCAGACAGACACCTCGCGCCTGTACGGGGTTGATTACGCCCTTCTCCAGGATCACGGTGGAGGAAAGTACCGGCTCGTACAGTGTGGCTCTCGCTTCCTAACCGATGCTGAGTCTCGCTACGCTACCATCGAGCTGGAGCTGCTGGCAGTGGTATGGGCCTTATCGAAGTGCAAGTTCTACTTGATTGGCCTACAGCACTTCGACCTCATCACAGACCACAGGCCCTTGGTCCCCATTCTTAACCACTATTCGCTGGACGCCATCGAGAATCCTCGCCTCCAGCGCCTGAAGGAGAAGATTTTGGCCTTCGTCTTCACCGCGGCTTGGCGCGCAGGTAAGGAGTTGTGCATCCCGGATGCCCTCTCCCGCTCCCCAGTCAGCCGCCCTACCCCTGAAGACGAGATGCCCAGCACCGAGGCCGGTTTCTCCGTCAGCAACATCGTCACCTTGCAGGCCGTACAGTCCCTCGCCAGCACCCAGGCCTCAGTGTCGCCATCCGACAGCGATCTGGCCCTTGAGGAACTACGGACCGCGGCACGCGACGACCCTTCCTACACTCAGCTCTTGGAGAGTGTGAGGACTGGGTTCCCTCGCAACCGTTTTGACCTCCACAACGCCCTACGCCCGTATTGGAAGATACGTGAGGACCTCTACGCAGATGGGGACCTCGTCCTGTACGGTGCCCGTGTGGTCGTCCCTGCAGCTCTCCGTCGTCGCGTTCTGACCCGCTTACATGACAGCCATCGTGGAGCAGAGGTCACCAAGCGCCGCGCAAGGCAGGCTGTGTACTGGCCCGGCATTGACGCGGATATCGTCAATACGGTCCGTGCCTGTGAGCCGTGCCAGATCATGCAGCCCAGTCAACAGCAAGAGCCCCTCTTGTGCGACGACGAACCCACCAAGCCCTTCGAGTCAATGTCGGCTGATTTCTTCAGCACAGCTGGGAAACATTTCCTAGTTGTCGCCGACCGACTCTCTGGCTGGCCTGTGGTGGTAATCTGTGGCTCGGACACTACGTCCGCGGCCACCATTCGCCACTTCCGGCACCTCTTTCGTGACCTGGGCGTCCCCGTACGTCTGCGGACGGACGGTGGGCCACAGTTCACCAGCCGGGACTTCACAGGATTCCTGGAGCGTTGGGGAGTCCGCCACATCGTGTCAACACCCCACAACCCACAGTCAAACGGCCACGCTGAGGCTGCGGTCAAGACAGTCAAGCACCTCATCCTCCAGGTGGCCCCTTCAGGCAAGATAGACTGTGAGGCGTTTGACAAAGGACTCCTGGAGTTACGTAATACTCCCACCCACACAGGACGCTCCCCTGCCCAGATCCTGTATGGTCACCCTCTCCGCTCTTGCGTTCCTGCACACGCCAAGGCCTTTGCGAAGGAGTGGCAGACCAGAGCCGAGAGCTGCGACCGCCGCGCCGCTTCACGTGCCCAGGACGCCAAGGCTCGGTATGACGACCATGCCCGCCCTCTTCAGCCACTGGAGATTGGTGCCCTTGCCCGCGTCCAGGACCCGACGACGACACGCTGGGACAAGGTGGGCATAGTGATGGGCGTCGGCCGGTCGCGGGACTACAAGGTCAGGATGCCGAGCGGCCGTGTCTGGTGGAGGAACCGCCGCTTCCTCCGGCCAGTCCCACCCCCTGCTGCTGGCCCCCTGACCGAGGACGAGTCACCTACACCTGACGAGGATCCGCCCCACAGTGCACCTCGACGCTCGGAGCAACTTAGGACTAAGAAGTCCGCTCAAGACAAAGACTATGAGCGTGAGGGGGGAGGGAGATGTAGGTTATGTATATAAGCTACTGTGCCGAGTAGCAACCCTGTATATAAGCTACTGTGCCGAGTAGCAACCCTGTATATAAGCTACTGTGCCGAGTAGCATTTATATATATCATCACGTGGCAACACTGCACGTTATGTGGCAACATTGCCCCGAGGCTGCTATATGGCAAGGCAGCCTCAGTCTGACTGTGTGAGCCGTGCATGGCACACGCGAGTCACCACTTGTATTTCTCTCATCCATAATAAACGGACTTCAGTGTTACACAGTGTTTCCCTACCCATCACTGCATTCTTTGGGGAATTTGTAACCACCAAATAGATGTATTGTCTGTTAAATTTAGGGAAGAATTTAATTTATAAACTTTTGAGAATCTGGATACAGGAGTTTTGTCTTTGCGTGTGTGTGTGTGGTGATGATGATGACGGATACTTTCCTCTGCAGTGAAAAAAATATCTTGACATTGCAAAGTTTAACTGTAAGCCGAAGGAACGTTTGTAATGTAACTTATTATGTGAAATTGTAACTTGAAATTCTTTGTGAAAAAATATTTCCCGATAAAGTTTGGCAGTAAATGAAGTATTACATCAAGGTGTAACTTGTGGTTCCTTGTGGAGTAATTACCTATGTGGACGATACAGCTACTCCAGGGTGTAAGACCTAGAGTAGAAAGTCTTAAGACCTTACCTGAGGTTGAAAGACTCTTATAGTGGAACGTCTTAGGTATTGAAACTTAAATTACAGTAAATAAAATATAATCTACCTAAATATTCCTTCACCTGGCGACAACTAATGATACAGGTGGTGTAATAGCTCTTTAAAATTCCTCCGTTTGATATAATAATGACCACACATGAAATTATAATGTGCAATATCTTGATAACACATTAGCTGCAACATTACACATAGTCCAGTGTATGTGTAGTGAAGGACATCTACCTAAATGAGTTACAGAATGTGGAGTTGAGGCAAAAAATGTTGGGACATGTTTGAAATCATCAGTTGAGCCAAACGTTTATACTCAATATTGTTTTAATGGTATTTTAGAGCGACCGAAAAATTTAAACAAAATGGCCGGATAGGCTCGGGGGATCCACAAGTCCTCTTATAAAGGATCGACAATAAATGAAAACAAATCAGATTAATTTAAACACATTTCCAAGAGTATTAGATCCTGTAAAGAGAGAAAATTAATACTTGATATTTGTAGAAGCTTTTTTTTTCGTCCGCTTTCGTCTTGGTTAAAACAATTGTGGTGGTGTTACCTGTTCCAAACGGTAGACATCAAGGAAATGGATCAAGACCTTAATACTCAAAGGTACACATAATGATTTGTTCCCAAGTCCGAGGATTTACTTCACAAAACAGATTAACTTTAGGACACAATGATGGCGAACAAAATAACATCAACATTGCGTACAGTACATATCTTGCTTTGACTCTTAACTCTTGTAATTTTTCGTAATGTTAGTGAATGAATTTGAGATTCTGGGCATATTTTCTTGTTTTTCTTTCTAATCAAGTGTAAAGGAAGATGTACTGTTTATTGATGGATTTGGTGATGTCTTAATAGTGTATTAGTATGTTAATATTACACAGGTTTGGTATAGTGGTGACGGTAATGTAGTGTGGTAAGATTTTAACACATGGAGGTGAATTTGTCTTTTATGTTGAGGATTTGTTAAAGGGAAGATCTGATGGACGGGGATAATTGTCTAGTTGTGATGGACACGGCTCACCTAACCTAACCCAATCTAACCTAACCCAACCCAACCTAACCCAACCTAACCCAACCCAACCTAACCTAACCCCTATATATGTGTGAGATAAGGTTCTGATTCAAGAACAAGATGCACAAGTTCGAATCCAAATTGAGCAGTAGGGTTTGTTGACTAATTCGGGGCTTCACATTCATAAAACTCTCAAATGGGATACGACTAAACCCGAAGCCCCATCTTCCGTCGGTCGGTCGTCGGTGCCAGGTCAAAGTTCAGTTTGTAGTTCACCTCCTGTGATATGTGTCATTTATCGAAACGAAACATGAGGTTAACGTGAAAACAAAACCTCGAAGCAACACGTATAAACAGGGTCGAGTTTTCATCGGATTTTACGTCATGAAATTTCCATCTTGAGAGAGAGAGAGAGAGAGATTGATTGATTGATTGATTCCGATGCTGAAATTAACACTAAAATTTTACACTGAAATCGAGATAAATGCAGGTAAGGTTGGCGTATGGAATTATTGAAGAACGATCACAGAAATGTTTTACCTGTTTCCTGTGATGTAAATCCAAAATGGTGTTAATTGTCATGGGTTTATACGTCCAAAATGTTCTTCATATCATAGGGTCTTACATCCAAATATGCCATCCAAGTCCATATGTCCATTCATCCAGTTAGCTGTTTATCCATCCACCGATTCACCCACCTACCCATCTCTCCTCCCATTTAGTCATCCATCTACCCATCTCTCCTCCCATTCAGTCCCCCATCTACCCATCTATCCTCCCATTCAGTCTCCCATCCATCCATCCTTCCATCCATCACACGAGGAATAGAATGACCCACTTATAATTTTTCTCTTTCCTGCTGCACTAAGGATCAACCACCCAGAGTGGTATGGCTACCCTGAGTAAGTACACTCTGTATTCCTCCTTTACTCTATTGTGGGTGTAGGTGGTGGGTAGTGTGTGTTTGTGGGTGTAGAACGTGGATAGTAGGTTTGTTTGTGGGTGTAGGGCATGGATAGTAAGTTTGTTTGTGGGTGTAGGGCGTGGATAGTAGGTTTGTTTGTGGGTGTGGGGCGTGGATAGTAGGTTTGTTTGTGGGTGTGGGGCGTGGATAGTAGGTTTGTTTGTGGGTGTGGGGCGTGGATAGTAGGTGTGTTTGTGGGTGTAGAGCGTGGATAGTAGGTATGTTTGTGGGTGTAGAGCGTGGATAGTAGGCATGTTTGTGGGTGTAGGGCGTGGATAGTAGGTATGTTTGTGGGTGTAGGGAGTGGATAGTAGGTTTGTTTGTGGGTGTTTGGGAGTGGATAGTAGGTATGTTTGTGGGTGGAAGTGGATAGTAGGTTGGGTTTGGCCAGGTGTAGGGCGTATAGTAGGTTTGTTTGTGGGTGTAGGGCGTGGATAGTAGGTTTGTTTGTGGGTGTAGGGCGTGGATAGTAGGTTTGTTTGTGGGTATAGGGCATGGATAGTAGGTTTGTTTGTGGGTGTAGGGCGTGGATAGTAGGTTTGTTTGTGGGTGTGGGGCGTGGATAGTAGGTTTGTTTGTGGGTGTGGGGCGTGGATAGTAGGTTTGTTTGTGGGTGTAGGGCGTGGATAGTAGGTTTGTTTGTGGGTGTAGGGCGTGGATAGTAGGTTTGTTTGTGGGTGTAGGGCGTGGATAGTAGGTTTGTTTGTGGGTGTAGATACATACATAGTTAAGAGGAATAAATCAAAATGGGAAGAAGATTAAGATAAATAAACTGATGATTAATGGTACAGGTGAGTTAATAAAATAGATATAAATAGATAAATACAGTAGATAGATAGATAGATAGATAGATAAGAACATAAGAACATAAGAAAATAAGGAGTCTGCAATAGGCCGGTTGGCCTGTGCATGGCAGCTCCTGTCGAGAGTTATTACCACTCTCTATCATTCATGAATCTATCTAGCCTCCTTTTGAAACTTTCCAGAGTTCCCGCACTTACTACAAAGTTGCTAAGCTTGTTCCACTCGTCCACCACCCTATTTGTGAACCAGTTTCTTCCTATCTCCCTCCTGAACCTAAACTTATCCAACTTGAATCCGTTGCTCCGAGTCCTATCCTGCTCGGATATTATAAGAACCTTATCTATATCCCCTTTATTGATTCCTTTCACCCACTTAAATACTTCTATTATATCTCCCCGCACTCTTCGTCTTTCTAGGGAATGCAAGTTAAGTTTCTTTAACCTATCCTGATATGGAAGGTTTCCAAGTCCCGGAATCATTTTTGTCATTCTTCGCTGCACCGACTCTAGTGAATTTATATCCATTCTATAATAGGGGCACCAGAACTGAACCGCATAATCGAGGTGCGGCCTGACTAGCGCAAGATATAGTTGCAAAAAGACCTCTGCACTCTTGTTACTTATACTTCTAGATATAAAACCCAATACTCTGTTTGCCTTATTTCGAACATTAACGCACTGTTTTCTAGGCCGTAGGTCCGGGCTTACAAGTACCCCTCGGTCTCTTTCACAAGTCGACTTCTCTAGGTTGATGTTGTTAAGGCTGTATACAATATAAGTATTTGTTCTTCCAATATTAAGTACGCTGCACTTGCTGGTGTTGAATTTCATTTGCCATTTTTCAGACCACCCCTGCAGTTTATTTAGATCCTCCTGTAGATTTCAGATTTGCCCCCGAGGGGGCTAGTTTATTGGGCACCCCCTTACATCCTGTGCAAGGTGAAGCGCAGAAGCGTTTACAGCGCCCAACAGGGAAGTATGAAAAGTTCATACTTGCCTTTATGACTCGTACATTAAGGGCGTAAAAGCCTGAAGGGTCATAGGTTCTGTCAAGTTACATAAAGTGAGAGAATGATGAGTGTGTGGGGGGAAAGTTCCCGGTACATTTTATCTGTTTATGGCAGAGTGTGGCAGGTCCCTAATAATGTCAAATGCCAGGCCTGTGACTAGGAGGAGGGATAAATCCTCCTGTAGTGCATTTGCATCCTGCCCTGAATTAATTTGCCGCCCTATTTTGGTGTCATCCGCAAACTTGCTTATGTCACTGCTGATCCCAGTATCTAAATTGTTCATGTAGATTATGAACAAGAGTGGACCTAGTACTGACCCCTGGGGAACCCCACTGGTTACACGGCCCCACTCAGATTTAACACCATCTACGCTGACCCTCTGCGTTCTATCGGTGAGCCATGATTTTATCCAATTTAAAACTTTCCCTCGATACCATGAGCCTTAATTTTTCTCAGAAGCCTCTGATGCGGTACTCTGTCAAATGCTTTGCTAAAGTCTAAGTAAATAACATCGTAATTTTCGTCATTATCTACTACCTCAAAGACTTTCCTAAAAAACGTCAGCAGATTTGTTAGACAAGATTTTCCCTTTGTAAATCCATGTTGAGAGTCATAGATTAATTTGCTTTTCTCTAGATGCGATCGGATGCTATCTGCTATAATTGATTTAAGAAATTTCCCCATTACTGACGTCAAACTGATCGGCCGGTAATTTGACGCTGATGCTCTGTCTCCTTTTTTGAATATGGGTACTACATTTGCCTGTTTCCACAAGTCTGGCACAACTCCAGTGTCTAATGATTTTGTAAATAAGTTTACGAGGGGTCCGCTAATCTGTTCCCTACACTCTTTCAAGACTCGAGGGAAAATTTCATCCGGCCATGGGGATTTTGTTTTCTTTAGTTTATTTATCTTCTTAAGAACATCCTCTTTTCTGATAGTGATATTCTTTAATTTCCCATTAAATATCAGTTCCACCTCTGGAATTTCATCTCAAATTTCTTTTGTGAAAACTGATAAGAAGTAGCTGTTCAATGCTTTGCTTATTTCTTCACTGCCATTTATCAATTCTCCCCTCCCTGACTTTAAAGGCCCAACTTTGTCCTTGATCTTTGTCCTATATACCTGGAAAAATCCCTTGGGATTCGCCTTGGATTCTCTTGCTATTTTGATTTCATAGTCTCTCTTTGCTTTCCTTACATTTTTCTTAACATTCCTAGATAGTTCATTATACCTGTTTCTGAGCTGCTCCTCCCCTCCCTTTAATTTCTTATATATTCCTTTCTTTATTCCTATGTCATGTTTAAGTTTTCTGGTCATCCACCTTGGTTCATTCTTATTTGACCTAATTTTTCTGTATGGTATATTTTGTTCTTGTGCTTTATGTAGTATACTGGTGAATATATTATAGTCATGATCAATTGTTGTGTCATCTATGACCTCACCCCTTCCTACTGGGAACTGACGTGACTGTTCCCAGGTGACCTCACCTAGGTACCTTCTTAACCCCTGATAATCCGCCAACTGAAAGTTTGGGACTCTGACCATATTGTCATTGTTTTTCGTTTCCCAATTTAGGGTGAACCTGATTTCTCTGTGATCACTGTTACCTAGTTCTTCCCCTACTGTGATATCTCTGAAAATATTTTCTTTATTTGTTAATTCTAGGTCTAATATATTGTCACCTCTAGTAGGTTCTGTAATTAGTTGTTTCACAAAATTGTCCTGTACTGTGTCTAGGAAGTCTTCAGATTCATAGTCGCCTACAATGTTGTCCCAGACAATATTTCTGAAGTTGAAATCCCCCATAATGCATAGGTTGTTGTATTTTGCTGCCCTACTCATTTCCTGCCATATGGGCTCAGCTGCTTCTTTGCCAAGACTTGGGGGCCGGTAAATCACTCCCATAATTAGTTTTTCTCTTCCTTCCGTGATTTCTACCCACACAGACTCGGTTCCTATTTCACCCTTTATTGAATTATGAATACAACATTTTAATGTATCCTTGACGAAGAGTGCGACCCCTCCCCCCTTCCTACATTCCCTGTCCTTGTGAAAAAGGTTGTACCCTTCTATGTGGTACTCTGATAAAAAAATTTTGCTCGTCAGATTCATCCAAGTTTCGGTGATAGCTATGACGTCTACATTCTCGGTATATACAACCGCTCTCAGCAAGTCTATTTTATTTCTAACGCTCCTACTGTTTGTATAGTATACATTTAAACCTACTCTTCCCTGGTCCTGTTTTACCCCTTGTCCTGAGCAACTAATTTTACTTCCCAGGACCTGCTTGTTTTTTGACTCCCACTTTCCCCGACCCCTCTCTACTGGCGAAACCCCCCCTTCGGAGTGACAATTTCACGCTCCAGGGATGCAGACAACGTCTTTACCCCCTCACGAGACAAGTGTGCTCCGTCGCGACAGTACAGGTAGTCATTGCCATAGAATCGTTGCCAGTTATCAATGAATGCCCAACCATTGTTTGCACAATGTTTTTCCAGTCGGCAATTTATAGCAATTGCCCTGGACAGCCATTCACGACCAACCCCTCTTCTAGGCAAGACACCACATACTATCGGGATCCCTCCCCTATCTCTAATCTTCCGCAGTGCCTCCCTATACCTCTTGAAAAGTTGCTCACTCCTAACCTTTCCTATGTCGTTTCCTCCCACACTAAGACACACTACTGTATTGGTACCCTCCCCTGACAAAACCCTGTCTAACCTCTCGGCTATATGCCCTATCCCAGCCCCAGGAAAACACACCCTAGTCCTACGTTTTCTATCTATTGTACAAAAAGTCCTATCTAAAAACCTCACCTGGCTGTCCCCAACTACCACGACCTTACCTCTGGGCAGGGTTTGTACAACTGCCCTTTCCTCTACCTGCACCACACTTTCCTGCCTCTTCTCTTCCTCGCCAGCTTCCTCCAGCACCTGGTAGGGGTTACTACACTCCACACCCTGGTCAGCTTTCCTGAGCCTGACCCTAGTCCCCTTGGAGACAACCACTCTCCACGCCTGCTCCTCCTTCGCAGGTGTCCTGCTAGGCAGGACACCTACCTGAAGGAGTTCCGTCCTGAGGGCCTCATTTTCCCCCTTTAGAGTGTCAACCTCACTCCTCAACTGCCCCAGCTGCCTTAACAGAGTGGCAAGGAGGTCGTCTTTCCCCACACTCCCCTCCTCTTCCCCCACGACACAACGATCCAAGGCGGCCATTTTCCTTGGTTTCTAACGGGAGCACTTTCGGGCACGACCTTCTCCAAGCTGGGTCAGAGGTCAACTGATAGATACAGTAGATAGATAGATAGATGTATGATTTTGTATACCGCAAGAGTAACTAAATATTCCTGAACCTGTATTTTCTTTCAGTTACAAAATACACAGGATTATAAATATGAGTATGCACATCAGGTGTTACAGTAAGTGGTAACATTTTGTAATACTCTTAAGTGATGAGGTAACAGAGGAAATAGACGGATACTAACGGAGAGTTTTTGTAGAATTAGACAGACATTCAGACAGTAAAACTTCTTCCGACAATACAAATTTTGACGGTGGAATTTATACACGAGAGTGTATGGATAATAATGATGAGCTGAATTATGACATCTACGTCTGATAATCCGTTGTTTAGAATGGATTATTATTATTTTTGTTGAGTTATTTAACAGTTTGAGAAAAGGTTTATTATGGTACTATGTCCTATTATCACACAAGGTCATAATTGAAGTAAAATAACCAATTATACTGTATTATTTTAGACAATATTCCCTGGACATGCTGGATAATATACCATCTACTTAAGGAGGTGATGTAGGTAAGGTAGATTGATATTTTAACATTAATTTACTCAGTTTTTTCTTAGTATCGGAGTTTCTTTTTTTAGTTTTTATTCTGACACTTTATAATGCAAGCAGCGTTCACATGTTGTCAACCGCCCTCAAGTGTACAAGGAGTTTGGACTGTAACTGCAACGTGTTACCGTGGGTGTATGACTGTGGGTTGGTGGGTGTATGACTGTGGGTTGATGGGTGTATGACTGTGGGTTGGTGGGTGTATGACTGTGGGTTGGTGGGTGTATGACTGTGGGTTGATGGGTG